>NW_012267305.1:5266405-5308291 GCF_000151885.1 Dipodomys ordii
GGTTTGGGTGGGGGGGAGGGGGGAGGCTGGGAAGGGAGGTGAAGGGTAAACAAAGGAGGAGGCTGCAATGTTTGGTAAGAAATGTATGCATTATTTTGCCCATGTAATTGTAACCCCTCTGTACAGTATGTTCACAAATAAAATTAAAAAAAAAAACTATTCCTCTTATCCAAGTGCATCCTTGTACTCTTCAAAGATCTCTTTATGCTATCCTGTCATGCAAATTTCCCTGGTTCCTCTCATCAGTACTGCATCATCTACTGCTTTAAGAACAGCTTTTTTCTTTTCTACTTTTTTTCTTCAAATACTTGTACTGAGAGGATATTTTCCAACATGTTAGTTTATAAGTACAATACATATAGATCAATGTGAGATGTTTTTAAGTTTCTCGTAACTGTATGAGAACACAAGGTAGTTGTCTTTTTGTCTAATATTCTTTATAGATTTTTTCTTCAATGGGATATACATATATATATGTATATGAATGTAGTCAAATTTACATCTCATTTTAATTTTATAACATATGCTATAATCACATCTCCCATCACAGTAAATGTTAATTCACCTGTGTAGTTTCTACTTTATTCTTTAATTTTCTCTTAATACCTTGCCTCCAATCAATGATAAAACATAGTTTAGTTTAAGATGATCTAGAATCCATCTAAAAACTGCACATATTTTGGCTACCTCAGGAGTTTAGATCAGCAAATTAATAAGAATATTATGTTGGCAGAGAAAATACTCCTTATCAGAAAACCAGATAATAAAATTAGTAAAGAGAGACAAAGAAGGTCATTATAAACTAAAAAGGAAACTTTACTACAGAAGAATATGATGATTCTTAAAATCTATGCACAGAACACTGGAGCACACAATTTCATCAAACATGCTATTTGACTTAAAATTACACATAGATCAAAACACATTATTAGCTACTTCAACACATCATTGTGACCTCTGTATAGATAATTCAGGCAAACCATCAGCAAAGAAAACTCAGGCCTGTATAACTAAATAGATTAACTAGATTAACAGACATTTAGACTATTTCACTCAACAGCATCAGAATATATATTCTTCTCAGCAGCCCATGGCACATTCTCCAAAATAAATCATATGGTAGATCATAAAACAAATCTATGAAAATTTTAAGAAATTGAAATTGTTCCTTGTATTCTACCTGGCCATAAAACATAAAATTAGCACTCAACAGCAAAAGCCATCACAGAAATCTCTCTAACTCATGGATGCTGAACAACATATTGCTGAATGATCAGTGGATCATCGAGTAGATTAGAAGGGAAATTCAATCATTTATGGAATATAATAAAAGTACTCATTACTTTGCCCTTGTAATTGTAAGCCCTCTGTATGGTATTTTCACAATAAAAAAGTGAATATACAAAGCACCAGTTTGGAGACACAGCAAAAGCAGTACTGAGAGGAAATTTATAGCTCTGAGTGCCTACATCAAGAAATTGGATAATACTCAAATCAACCTTTTAATGATAGACCTTGAGCTTCTTCAAAAACAGGAAGAAGCCAAACACAAGCTGTGATGTAGAAGCAAATAATAAGAATTAAATCAAAAATAAACTAATTAGAGAATAAAAACATGGAAATAAAACAAAGAGTTTGTTCGTTGAAAAAATTAACAATATAGAGAGAACCTTAGCAAATTTGACTAAAAAATGATTAGAACACACTGAAATAAAAACAATTAGAGATGAAAATGGGAACTTCAGAAGACTATTAGGGAATACTTTGCAAAGTTTCATGCCAATAAATCTGAGAATCTTGAATAAATGGAAGCATTCCTAGAGAACATTGATATACTCAAACTGAACCAAGATGATTTATCCCAAACATATAGTAATGAAAGAGAAATGGCAATAAAGGCCCTCCCTTCCAAAAAAGCCTAGGATCAGATGGATTCACAGCTGAATTCTATAAATCCTTCCAAAGAGAACTCACTTCAATACTCCTCAAACTCTTTAAAGAAATACAAAGGGTACCTTATAAATTTTGTTGCTTTCTTTGTCCCTACCCCATGGTATAACCCCTGTTTTCACTGTATTTAATGTTGGTGTAATTTGGGGAGTGGAAGGGAAAAAACAAATTGTTTAAATACTGATACAGGTTGACCCACTGCAACAATGAAAGGTGCAAGACGCTATGTCGAAAAACGAACTTTACAATTTAGGCCGGGATAGAGGGGAAAGGGGAATGTAGTTGTGGAGATGGGAGGGAAGGGATGGTAGGGGGAAAACAAAGAAGGAGGCAACAATGCTTGCTAAGAAATATACTCATTGCTCATGTGATTGTAACCCCTCTGTACAGTATTTTCACAATAAAAAACTTATTTAAAAAAAAGAAATACAAAGGGAAAGATTACTACCAAAGTCATTCTATGAAGCCAGCATCCCCAAACCAGATAAAGACCCTTCAAAGAAGGAGAACTATAGACTCATCTCTTTGATAAACAATGATGCAAAATTCTCAATAAAATTCTGGCAACTGAACTTAACAACTAACCAGAAAAAATCATACAATATAATCAAACAAGATTAATTCCAGGGATGCAAAGCTGGTTCAATATACATGTCAGTTAATGTGAATCAACCCATCAACAGAAGCAAAGACAAGAACCACAGGATCATCTCAATAAATGCAGTAAACGCATTTGACTAGATTCAACATCCTTTTATGATAAAAGCTCTGGAGAAGCTAAGAATCCATAGAAAATTCCTCAATATAAAAGGCTGTATATAACAAACCTACAGTTAGCATTATACTTAGTGGTGAAAAGTTAAAACCATTTTCTGTAAAATCACAAATAAGACACAGGTGCACACTCTCTCCATTCTTCTTTAACACAGTGCTTGAATTCCTAGCAAGACAAATAAGGCAAGGAGAAAATATAAGGGGAATCCAAATAAGGAAAGAAGAAATAAAAAATATCCCTCTTTGTTGACGACATGACCCTGTATTCAAAGAACCCTATAGATTTCTTCCTCAAGCTACTTGAGTTGACCTAAAATTTTGGCAATGTTGCAGGGAATGAAATCAACCCACAAAAATCAGTAGCTTTTCTGTATGCCAATGATGAGAAGAGCAAGTCTGAAAAATGGAAAGCATCTCAATTTCTAACAGCTTCAAAGGAATTAACTTAATCAAATATGTGTGAAGGACCTATATTGTATTTCAAAATTCTGAAAAAACGAAACTGAAGCACATTTAATAAAATGGAAAAACCCCCCATGCTCCTGGATGTGAAGAATTAGCATTGCAAAACTGACAGTAGTGCTTAGAAAAATATATAAATTCAGTGCAATACCAATCAAAATCCCAACAACTTTCTTAAAAAAATAGAGAAATCAATTCAAAAAATTATATGGAATAATAAAATGTCCAGAATAGAAAAAAATCCCTAGCAGGAAGGACAATGCTGGAGAAATATCAATCCCAAACTTCAAGCTTTGTTACATAGCCACAGTGAGAAAGACAGCTTGGATCTGGCATAAGAATAGTCTTGAGGACAAATGCAACAGGATAGAAGGCATAGAGATAAGCCCACAAACATATAGTCTCCTAATACTGACAAGAGATCAAAAAACATGGGTTGGAAGGACAGCCTCTTCAAAAATGGTGCTGGCTATATGCACATAGAAAACTGAAGGTAGATCCATATTATCACCATGCACAAGAATCAATTTCAGATGGATTAAATACTTCAATGTAAGGGCAGATAGCATCAAAACATCACAGGATGGTGTAAGGGAAACTTTTGGTCTCCTAGGCACAGGTTGAAACTTCTTAAGTAATGATCCAGAACCACACCAAATAAAGACTGGATAAATGGGATTGTATCAAGGTGAAGAGTTTCTGTGTGGCAATGGACAGAGCTAGCAAAATAAATAGAAAGCCCACAGAATGGGAGATGCTTATTAGCTCCGCATCAAACATGGACCTGATATCAAAAATGCACTTAGAACTCAAAAAAATTAACCTCCCGTCAAAAATTAACCCTGAAAAAACAACAACCTAATTAATACAAATCCAAGTCCTAAAGTCATAAAGAGAAACTTTTGTGAAGAAAAAGTAAGAATTGTCAAATATATACATGAGGAAATATTCAACATCACTAATCATAAAAGAAATGCAAATCAAAACCATATTGAGAATCTACCTCCCTCCAGTTAGAATGTCCTTTATCAAGCAAACTAACGGTAACAAATGCTATTGGGGATGTGGCCAAAAAGGAACTCTATTAAACTGTTTGTAAGAATGTAAACTTGTTCAACCACTTTGGAAAGCAGTATGGCATTTCCTTAAAAGACTAAATAAAACAGCTACCCTATGACCCAGAAATCCCACTCCTGGGCAATTATCTGATGGACCACAAACCAGGCCACACTAGAGCTATGAGCACAACATGTTCATTGCAGCATTATTTACCATAGTCATGATAGCAAATCAACACAGATGCCCTTTAGTGGAGGCATAGATCAAGACAATGTGATATATATATATATATAGGTAGCTACCTATATATATATCACATTGTCTTGATTTATGCAATTTTATTCATGGAATTCTACTCATGCATCAGAAAGAACAATATTGTACCATTCATAAGGAAATAGGGTAAATACTAGGAGAAAATTACATTAAGCAAGAGCCAAAAAACATAGGTTGCATGGTTTCCCTCATTTGTGGTAACTAGAATCTGCCTATAAATCTACACGTAAACAGATTGATTCATATACATATGAATATATGTATATGTATACACACTGTCATATGATAAATTATATAGAACATTCACATACTGAGGCCAAAAAGTTATACAAAGGAGTGTTTTAAAAGGCTCAATAGCTATTTGCATATGATCATCTAAAATAGCGTTTTATGAAATGAATTCCAAGGAAAGGAATCAAAATATATTTTAGTTGTTCTTGTTGCTGTTTTTGTTTTCTTTTCCATTTGTATTATTTGTTAGTTTGTATTTGGGAAGGTAAGTGGGGCACAGAAAAGGTAGAACAAAGGGTGAACAAATACAACAATGGTACTCACTAGACACTATGTGGAATAGAACTGTGTATCTTGTGGGTGAGGATGAGAGGGGAAAAACTGGGGGAGAGCTAGGGAAAGGGAGCTATGGCTCAAAAAGAATTGTACTCATTACCTGATTTATGAAACTGTGGCTGTTCTGGGTTTACAGGAATTTTTTTTATCATGCCCAGTTCAAATCTTCCATTGTGTTTGAATACTGAGCCTTTTTCAAATATGTACATTCCAGTGTTTTTCCCTTTCTTTAGCTCATCTCTTTTCTTAATGTCATTTGATAGGTATTAATTTTATTTTGGCTAATTTTATGATTATTTGTGGCTCCTTTAAAAATATTAACTTTCTCAATGATTACAAAATATATTGTCATAATATGTATGCTGTTGACTGGTGCCTATAATCCTAATTACTCAGAATGCTGAGATCTGGGGATCAGTGTTTAAAGCCAACTCAGGCAAGAAAGTCTATGATACTCTTATTTCCAGTAAATGAACCAAAAGCCAGGAATGGAGTTGTGGCTCAAAGTACTAAGTACTAGCTCAGGGATAATGCCAACACCTCAAATTCAAATCCCAGGACTGGCATGCACGTGTGTGTGAGAGTGTGCATGTATGCACACATGCACGCACACACACGACCTATATGTATACTTGATTCAATACCACTTAAAGAAAATATGATTCATCTTTCACAATTTGATAGTACCACCCTTTACATTCATCACATTATTGTTACATATGGATTTCTTTGTAGACCAAGTATTATGTTCCATTAAAATGTTTATTTATACAATATCAGAATTTTGATTAACTTTATAGCTTTATATTTTATTAACTTCATGGCTTGTTATCTGGTGGAACAATTGATCTACCAGTAATATTTGTGTTTTTCTTGACTTTATTTACATCCTCAATCATGTTTGTTTTAGAATTATTTTACTAATATCCACAAAGATAAGTGAGATTACAATTATAATTATTGTATTATGGATATTGAAAAATTAATGTAAGTACAATATTGAAAGTGTTTTCATTTAAAAATTTTGAAGTGTATTTTTAATACACAACAACTTACTTATATGTATATTCATGGAGTGCAAGCACCACGTGAAAAATTACAAGTAAGTTTTCAACGTGAACCTAGATTTAAATTATTGGCCAAATCCAATGGATTGCAGTACTATTTTATTGCTCATGTGCCCAGTATTCTACGCCAACCAGTAGTTAGTTCGTTAGGATAAACAAATCTATACAGATTTAATCTTTAGGCATGCTCTAGTACTAGAGTTGCTCCTGATAACTGTTTCAAATTTTTGCTTCAATTCCAGCTGGCTCATACCAACTCAGGCTCCAGGATTTCCCCAACCTGAAAAAATAGATTAGAACAATAGTGTATATCTTAGATACTTAGCACATATGTAAAGAACATGCCATTCAAGAAATGAAGAATATGCATTTTCTTGTGCTGGTTCTGATACTGGAACTCAGGGCACTCTCCCCCTTGAGCCACATCTCTACTTAGGCTTTCACATGATTAATTTGAAGTATGAATCTGATTTTTTTTGTTCTGTCTGGCTTCAAACCAGCATTGTCAGAACTCAGCCTCCTGAATAGCTAGGAATACAGGTGAGAGCCACTGGCATCTGGTTCATATGCATTATTAATGAGTAGTTTGACTGATTGAATATATATTATTAATGAGTAATTTATCAATGACAAATCATATGTTGGACACAAAATAATTCCTCAAATTTAAGAAGTCTGAAATCGTATATTAAGTAGTGATGCCACTAGAAATGAATCACAAGAGGAAATTATAAATTTACAAGATTATTTGAATTAAAATACTTCTGAACAATAGGCCAAGAAAAATTTAAAAAGACAATAATAATACTTAGATTAATGAAAATAAAAACAGAATATGATAAAACTTAGGATGTGCAGACAAAGCAGTCCTAAGAGGGGACATTATTGTGGTGCATACATGATAATAAAGTATGTCAAATTGTCAAAGATGTTCATTCAGTTATTCTGTGCTCTCATTGATTTGTTTTTAAGTGAAAAACAAACTGAATTCCATTTGATATCAAGGAAAATCCTATATCTTTATCCACATTCACAAATACCTAAAACCTCTACCTTTTTGTACACCTATCTCTATATTTACATCTGCTACTACTCTGCATGTGTGTATCTGAAAGCAATTAATATCATAAAATCTCTATGATACAACTATTATTGTAAACACAAAAACTAATAGTGTCAAGCAAAGCTTGCCATATTGTTCATGCTTGTAATGCTAGCTACTCTGGAGTCTGAGATTAGAGGATCTTAGTTCAAAGCCATCCCAGGCAAAAAAAGCCCATCAGACTCATCTCCAGTAACCACCAGAAAGGCAGAAGTGGAGCTGTGATTCAAGTGGTAGAGTAGTGGCCTTGAGTGCACCCAAGACCTGAGTTCAAGCCCTAGGACTGATACCAAACAAACAAAAGAACAAAATATTAGTGAGGTAAATCTTAAGAAATCACAAACAAGGACCAAGAAATATATTCATTCAAAGAGAGTGCTTAAAATGTAGACAGTATATATTCATTATTTGGACAAAACCAGGGGATGAAGAGAGTGAATAGGGAGCCATTTGAAATGGAATAATACAAATGTTTCCTAAGCTAATAATAGACTGTCATCATCATATCCTAGATTCTTGCAGTATGTGAAAAAGAGAAAATGAGTTGTGATAAACAAAGGAGGAGGCAACAATGCTTGATAAGAAATGTACTCATTACCTTGCTCATGTATTTGTAAACCCTCTGTATGGTATTTTCACAATTTAAAAAAACATATTCTTTTGGATTGTTTTATTTGCATTTTGTTTTCTTGTTACTTGCAAGCTAAGTGATATTTAGAAGGAAAGAATACTATCAATGCCAAAGCACTAACCTCTATTAATAATAATGAAGTTTAAGGGTAAAAAAATAATAATCAAGATTACATTTAAAGAGGGGGAAGAATTATAGAGTGTTTACAGCATTTTTCTCTGTAATATCTAATTCTATCAAATATGTAAACAATAACTATTAATGTTTATACTAAACAAAATGAATCTAGAATAATGTTAATTTAACAATCTGCCTTTTACTTGTCAAAGCAACTGAAAGGCCTTCTGAGAAATAAAGAAGCTTAAAAAAAAGACAGAAAAGGAAGTAAAGATTGTCATTGAACAGCTTTACCATTCACAGATTTAGGTATCATTAGGGTGTTTTCCTCTTAATCCAGTAACAGAGAAAGTAAACACTGGAACCAGAAATCTACTTAAGCTAATGACACTCAATATATGCTATGTGAATACATGGAGTGATCACAATAAAATGTTCCATTTCATGTCACATATAAATATCCCATTTATATGTCCTACAAGTAAAGAAATCATAAATAATGATGATGATCAAATATACTCAGTCCATCAAAGAAAAGCATACTACCTAATGACTGCAATGATGAGTTTTATCAAACATTTTTAAAAAGTGACAGCAATTATTTTCAGATATTTTTTCAAAAATTGAACAAGAGAGAAAACTTACCAACTAATTTTATAACATCAGAATTAACCTGATTTCAAAGAGAGATAAGAAAATAGAAGAATATTATAGATATATATTCCTGACAAACACAGGCATAAAACACAGCATATTAAACATGAAAGCAGCATAAAATTAAAATAATTAAAATCAACTGGGATTTAATTTGTTGTATGTAAGGAATAAGGGAATAAATAAATATAATTTATTATTTAGCAAGGACAAACATTTTATTATCATCTCAATAGATACACCAAATAATTTTACAAAATTCAAATCCTTATGATGAAAAACTCAACAAATTAGGCAACAAAATAAACTGTATACTTAAATTTTTCAAAGAGGAAAGGTCTTTTGTTGTTATTGGGGCTTGAACTAAAGTCCTTGAGCTCCCAGTTGGCTGAGTTTACTCATGGCTGGTATTCTACCACTTGATCTATAACTCAGGTCTGGTATTGAGTTAGGCATTTTTCCAAGTTTTCTTCATGGGAAGACTTTTAGTTTCAATTTTCCAATACCACCCTCTCAAGTACCTAGCATTATAAGCATGGGCCATTTGAACCAGCTAGAACAAAGATCTTATATTTATAATTTTTCTGGTCTTGGCACTTGAACTTTGGGATTGGTTGCTGTCCCTGGGCTACATTTACCCAAGGCTAGCACTCTACCGTTTCAGCCACTGAGCAACTTCCACCTTTTTCTGTGAATATTTGGACATAAGTGTCTCACAGACTTTCCTGACTGGGCTGGTTTCAAACCACAATCCTCAAATCTCAGCCTCTTGTGTAGCTAGTATTACAGGCATGAGCCACAGGAGCCTGGTTTACTAAATGTTTTTACAAGAACAACAGAAATAGGACTGGAAAATAAGACTACAACACAATGTATACATCTACAGATCTTATGGGTAATTAGTTTTCTTTATTTATTTCTCCCACTTACCCTCCCTATAACGCTCATCCCCCAAGTTGTATAGTTCATTGCCTCATAGGGTCAAGTGAATACCGCTGCTGCATTAGTTCATCATTTGTCCTGCTCTTTCTGTGATTCCCTTTCCCTTCCATGGACCACATAAACTTATATACAAGACAAAGGGTACAGAAAACTAAAACAGAAAAAAAGGAAATTACTACATACATATAGGACATAATAACTCCAAGTCTTAGAGTTCATGTTGCTATGCTCCATTATATATGGTCCTTTGCACTTAGCATTTGGACTATTGAGATCCCCTGTTAAGAGTATCATAGACATATTCTAGTTATTGCAAATGAAGGAAACCATGCAACCTACTTTTCTTTGGACTTGGCTTACTTCACCTAATATAATTTTACAGGTGGACCCATTGCAACAATGAGATGTACAAGACACTATGTTGTAAAAAAAAACAAACAATGAACTTTACAACTTTGGTGGGGGGGGTGGATAGGAGGATAGGGATGGTAAGGCAAAACAAAGGAGGAGGCAACAATGCTTGATAAGAAATGTACTCTTTACCTTGCTCATTAAATTGTAACCCCTCTGTACAGCATTTTTACAATAACAAACTTATTTAAAAATTCCAGGTCTGGGCTGGGAAGGTGGCTCAGTGGTAGAGCACTTGCCTTGCATGCCTGAGGCCCTGGGTTTGATTCATCAGCACCACATAAGCGAAAAGAAAAAGCCGGAAGTGGCACTGTGGCTCAAGTGGTAGAGTGATAGCCTTGAGCTGAAGAACTGAGGGACAGCGCCCAGGCCCAGAATTCAGGCCCCACGACTGGACCCAAAAAAGAAAAATTCCAGGTCTTTCCATTTCCTTATGAATGGGATAATGTCATTCTTTCTGATGGAAGCACAGAACTCCACTGTGTATATATACCACATCTTCTTGATCCATTTATCTACTGAGGGACATCTGGGTTGGTTCTATATCTTAGCTATGGCATATAATGCTACAATGATCATGGTTGTGCTGGTAGCTTTAGAGTAGCCTTGTTTGTGGGCCATTTGGGCAAATGCCCAGGAATGGGATTGCTGAGTCATAGGGGAGCTCTTTATTTTTTTTATTTTTAAAATCAGTGATCTATATACCTACACATTTAATATACACAGCGTCAATATAAGCATAAAACTAACTCACAATGAGGAGTAGAAGTAGAACACTTTGGTTTTGCAGATAAGCTGGTTATGAGATTTAATGAAGGAGGATGATAGGTCAGAAGCATCTGGTACATAGAGCTGAAGAACATTTTGACCCTAGTACATCAACAACACTTCAGTACAAATGGAAAATTTCTTATGGGCCAAGGATATTCTTAATGATAATATCTGGTCACAAAGGGCTTCAAGAGAAAAAAGTATAAAACATTATAAATAAAAAATCAAGCAAACTCTTGGGATATGATTAGTTCGGAAGAACTGTAGTTAACCACCTGGGATACCTGAATGTAGACTTCTGTCATAGCACCAACAAACTAGACATTTTAGAGAAGCTTTTAGGTTGTATTCAGACTTGTCATACAATTTGTTGAACAAATCAAAATCAAAATTCATTCTCATATGGTGTTTGGTTGAAGATTTTAGAGTTTCTCATTCTTATAAGTTGAGATACAATAAAATTCATAAATATCACCTTGTTCTGTCATTCATTGCTTTTATTGTGTATTAATTTCATGAAAGGTTTTCACTATGGTATTTCAGACAAGCAAATATTATACAGGCTCTGTTGGAGACCTACAAGTATCTGTGGGAGGGTGGGCGAATAAAGACAATGAATGAGGGTGAATGTGATCTAAGTAGTTTATTTGTGTGTATGAAAATAGAATACTGAAATGTGTCAAAATTGTTTTATGTGTGGAAAGAGTTAAAGGATACTGATTAAAAGGGTAAGTTCAATTGTAATATATGCATGTATAGAAATGTTCCAATGAAATTCGACTTTGTAACACTAATGTATGGTAATAAAATATAATACAAAGGAATATTCTCTCATCACAAATCAAATCAAAAGCACTGCTGAGGGAATGTGGTCCTGTGATGAAGGCAATAGTACTACTGTAATTCCTCTGTTGAAGGAGTCAGAATTAAAAGGCATACGTGCACATATCCACAGAAAGGAAAGATAGAAGATTTCTTATCAGAAACACAGTGAGAAGATAGTGGAGTAACATCTTCAAAGGACTAGGAGAAAAAAAACCCTCTAAGTCTGGAAATCTACTTTGACTTTTTCCTAAAGAAGGGAGCATGATACAAGTAATTAATAAAACTTTTTGAACAAGGGGATGTATTGTTTACATCTTGAGAATACTCATTCTCCTTCCCTCATCTTTTACCCTGGAGGAATCCAGCTGGATGGTCATGAGGTTTTCTGATAGAGAACCGCATGTGGTTAGGAACTGAGGCCTATGAATAAGCATGTAAATAACACTGTAAAGTAATATACATTTTCCTAAATCAAGAACCCTAATGAGAGCACTCACATTAGAGGCCCCCAAGTGAGTTTTGCCTAGGTTTGTATTTTTTTCCTTTTTTAAAAAATCTATGTTTTTGTTGTAAATGTGATGTACAGAGGGGTTACAGCTAGTTACATAAGTAAGGTAATGAGTATATTTCTTTCAGAATAGTGTTACCTGTTCCTCATTTACTCCCATGTTTCCCTTATGACTTTCCTCCCTCCCAAGTTGTAAAGTTCATTTCCAACATATTGTCTAGTATCACTGTTGCATTGCTTCACCCTTTGTCCCACCAATTCTATGATTCCCCTTCTTTCCCCAAATCAGATAAACTTATATACAAGACAAAACATACAGAAATTAAAACGAATGAGAACAGGGCATAAACCAAGGGGGAAGGAAAAAAGAAAGAAGGAAAAATTAAATAACTGAAAATAATATAATACAAAAATCTCTTATTTCTCTTTCTTGCAGTTCATTTTGATAAGCTTCATTTTCTATGGTCATATGCCTGTAGCTATGGAGCCATTGTGATTCTCTGCTGAGAATATCATATAGACATATTCTAGCTATTACAAATGAGGGAAACCATGAAGCCTGTGTTTCTTTGGGTCTGGCTTGATTTGCTTAATATAAATTTTTCCAGGTCTTTCCATTTCCTTATGAAAGGAGGGAGCAATATCATTCTTTCTGATGGAAACATAGAATTTTATTGTGTATATATACCACATTTTCTTGATCTATTCATCTACTGAGGGGCATCTGGGTTGGTTCCATATCTTAGCTATGAGAAATAAAGCTGCAATGAGCATGGTGTGTTGGTAGCTTTAATGTGGTCTTGTTTGTGGTCATTTGGGTAAATGTCCAGGAGTGGGATTGCTGGGTCATAGGTGGGCTCTATGTTAGTCTTTTGAAGAACCTCCATACTGCTTTCCAGAGTGGGTGAACAAGTTTACATTCCCATGAACCGTGTAGTAGCATCTCTTTGACCACATCCCTGGCAGCATCTGTGATTATTTAGTTTCTTGATAATGGCCATTCTAACTGAAGTGAGGTGGAATCTCAATGTAATTTTGAGTTGCATTTCTTTTATGGCCAGAGATGTTGAACATTTCTACATGTATCTATTGGCCATTCTTACTTCTTCTTCAGAGAGGTTTCTCTTTAAGTCTTTAGTCCACTCATTAATGGGGTTGTTGTTACTTTGAGGATTTGTTTTTGGGTTGGTTTTTTTTGGAGCTCTAAGTATATTTTATCTGAGTCTCTTGTATGGCTAGTAAAAATCTTCTCCCAATTTGTGGGCTTTCTATTTATCTTGCTGGCTGTCTCCTTTGCCATGAAGAGAGTCTACAGTTTAATGCAGTCCCATTTATCCATCATTTTGTTGGGTTTCTGGATCTTCTTTTAGGAAGTTTAAACCTGTGCAAGGAGTCCTAGTATTTCTTCTCCCCCACTCTGTAATATTTTCAGGGTATCTGTTCTTTCCTTGAGGTATTTGATCCATTTGGAGTTGCTTCTTTTGCAGGGTGATATATGTTCTACATGTTTATAGCTAATTCTGTCAGCACCATTTGTTGAAGAGGCTGTCTTTCTTCCATCCTGTGTTTTTGGCTCCCTTATCAAAGATTAGGTGGCCATAGGTCTGTGGGTTCATTTTTAGGTCTTCATTTCTATTCCATTGATCCTCAGTCCTGTTCATGTGCCAGCATCAAGCTGTTTTTATAAGTATGGCTTTAAAATAGAGTTTGACCTTTGGTATTGATATTCCTCACACATTGTTCTTCCTGATAAGGATTGTTTTTGCTATTCAGGGTCTCAAATTATTCCATATGAATTATTGGATTGCATCTTCTATTTCGTTAAAGAATGGTTTGAGATGTTGATTGGTATTGCATTGAATTTGTAGATAGATTTTGCTGTATTGCTATTTTCATGATGCTAATCCTCCCGATCCAGGATCCCAGAGTTTTGTCCACTTCCTTAAGTCTGCTTTATTTTTCTTTTCCAGGTTTGTAAAGTTTTGTTTTAGAGGTCTTTTACATCTTTGGTTAAACTAATTCCTAGGTATTTTTGAGGCTATTAAAATAGGAGTAGCTTTACTGATTTCAGCCCTGTTCTTCTCATTGTTGGCATTTACCTGGGTTCTTGAGCCATACAAATTGAAACATTAAATATTTGTTATTTGAAATAAGTTTATAAATTTATTATCAACACATAAATTCCATGCCCAAGAAATAAAAGGATATTTTTCAATCTCAAATCCTAAATGAGAAATTGAGGGAGAGGTGCTTTGACTGTACTCCAGTGAATGGAAGATCTATGAAAAATGGCTGTCTGACTTAAAGAGATCCAGTCCATGCCAGAATCTCAACAACAAAAGAGGAAGTAAATGCCTTCTGTCCTCCTGAAGAGATAAAAAGGGGGAAGTAGATGAAAGAAGGAAAAAGTGTGTTTAGTGTAAGGAGCAACCACTGACTAGACAGAGAGGAGAGAGTCCAAAGTATGAAATTTGAGAAACAGAGAAGGCAAAAGAGGTCAGGCAAAAGAACATAGACACAGTAGGAGGTTATATAACACAGGGACCACCTTCACAATATATACACTCTCCAATTTATAATACAAGTTTCTAATTTTACGTGACAGAAACTACATTATATGAATCATATTTCCCTTTAATTTTTTATCTTGTCCCAGGTGCACATTTTTGAGAATAATCCTTTCTTCTCATGCCAGCACTGGGTTATTACTCCCAGTCAGGCATATGATCATAGCATTAGTGAACAAGATCTATTTTCAGAAAAGTTTATATAACACAAATACAGAATACAGAAGAGAACAGATATGAAAGCAGTCATGTAAAGGCTGACCACATCTCCCGTTAGGTAAAATAAACCATTTACACACAAAAGACCAGCAGAGAAATAAATGATTAAACAAAGAAAGAAATAGCCAGGCACCAGTGGCCTCTAATCCTAATTACTCAGGAGGCTGAGATGTAAGGAACAAAGTTCAAAGCTAGACTGGGGAGGAAAGTCTGTGAGACTTTTATCTCCAATTAACCACTAGAAAATCAGAAGTGGTGGTGTGGGTCAAGTAATACAGAGCTAGCCTTGAGCTGAAAAGCTCAGGGAAAGCATCCAGGCCCAGAATTCAACTGCCATGACCTGTGTGTGTGTGTGTGTGCGTGTGTGTGTGTGTGTGTGTGTGTGTGTATTATGTTGTCTTAGAAGAAACTCAAAGCTGAGAATGATAGAAGTCCATAGCATCAATAAGAGAACTGTGAAAATATAGTATGATAGCTTTATACATAATAATGTTGTATGCCAACAATAAAGTGTTGTGGCATATGATGATCATTGCTAAATCACATCACCAGTTTTCAGGCTTCAGTGAAACTGGGTTGGGTTCAGCTAATCTTAGCAAGGCTTTACTCATAGGAATGGGTGTCAGCTGGTTGTGGCTGCTCTAGAAACTTGTTGGAAGAAACAAATGGAATGACCCAGCTGTGCTCCATCTATGTCATCTTCTATTATCCTATCCAGGCACTCTATCATGGTAGACAATCCAGAACAATCAAGTCTAATGTCAATTCCAAACTTCTGCTTGTGGCAAATTTGCAAATATCTCATTAGATAGAGCAAGTTACAAGTGTAATCACAGAGTAAAAATAGAAAGATGAGAGGCCCTTAAAATGGCTTATTATTTCCTCTGTGAAGATTGCTGTTAAGGAAATTTATGACCTTGGAAAATGACTTTTCTGCATTCCCTTATAATAGGGAAATATTTTTTCCATATTGAATTTTGTAAAGTGTGTGTGTGTTTGTGTGTGTATATGTGTGTGTGTGTGCATGTTGATAACCTTGTGGTCTCAGGAAGAGAGAATAAATATGAGGTTATTTTATGAAGGAAAGTCATTTTGTGAATGATTTAATGTAAACTCATAACTGGTGTGACAAAATATTCTTAGTAGTTTTCAATAGTATTATTGTGGAAGGTTGTATGATTTACAAAGTGAAGCAACAGAGTAAATAACGAAATAAGCAACAAAGGCAAGTTCCGTTTCCAGGTTTAAGAGTAATCTTCAAGCCATTGAATATTCCCACAAATAAAAGAGTTATAAACTCTACATAAAATGTTATAAAGTTCTGAGTACAGAACATAGGCAAGCAAAGTTTGAATATGTAGAGCAAGTGATTGTCATAAAATAAATTTCCTAGTGCGTGTCTCCGTGTGTACATGTACACATAAATTCATAAAATGTCCTGAAGGTGAGTGTAATGAAGGAAACCTCTAATTAATATATTATATATATATATATAATATTGATTTATATACATATATGTATGAAAGCAAAGCCTTATGGATCCTAAGACAGCTTTGTTGGATATGAAGAGGAAGAGTGCCAGAGATGATGATTGTGATGATAATGATGATGATGATGATGATGATTATGTATTTAAAGTCAATTCTCTGGGTTAATTCTGAATCATACATATACCATACCATATATAATAAATTTTCAACTACCTATTAATTACAAAATAACAATGATTGTCAATTTAGAAACAAAAATACCAATTTTCAAAATAAACAGTAAATCCAAAATCAATTGACATACCAAGATCAGTAAACTGATCTTAAAATGATCGAACAAGGACTTTAAAAAGATTCCCACAATCATTTCCAGTGAACTACAAACAAATAATAATGAAAGTGCAGTGATAAAGGAGAACAAAAAAATAGGTGAAAATGGTATGTGAAATATAAAATTTCTAGATTTGCATAATGGCAATAAATGAGAGAAGAAAAGGTCAGTGAACTTGAGAGATATATAAATTGAAATCATTTAATCACAAAAAGTATGGAACCTTGAAGAACTGAGGGAAAAATAACACAGTATAATATGGGAAGTTGAAGTCACACATGGACAAGATGTGTGTACATCAGAAGAAATAATGCTTTAAACATCCCAAATCTGAAGAAAATATTAAAATTTTAGTTCAATTTATTATTAATCATATAAACTTAGAAAATTCTATGCCCATTATCATGATCAAATGAGAGAAAAAGACAAAAGAGTAAACCTTACTAGAGAGAAACAGTAAGTTGCATTCAAAAGAACAGGGATTGCAGCTGGGTGCTACTTGGAAAATTGAGTCTGGAGGGATCATTAAGCAGAGCAGCCTGGTCAGAAAAGTTGACAAGTTCCCCTCTCAACTCACAACAGGGTGTGATGGTATCATCACAACTATATGGGAAGCTGAAAGTAAGAGGATTGTGGTTCCAGGCAGAAAATTCTGTGAGATACCAACTCAATGTAAGACACGTAGTGTGCTGACATGCATCTGTCATCCCAAGCTCTGACAAGAAACACAAAAACAGGAGAATCATGAGCGAGGAATGCACCAGAGCAAAAAGCAAGTGCCTATCTCAAAGGAAACCAGTGCAAGAAAGGTCTGGAAAGTATGGCTCTGTGGAAGAGCACTTGCCTATCAAACAAGACACATTGAGCTCCTAAGAGTAGTAACACCAAAAGAAAGAAAGAAAGATACAATGAAAGAGAAAGAATACTTGACCCTTTAAAGCAAAACCATAGCATTGACTTTTGGAATTTAAATAGATAAATTTAATAAATACAAAAACTACCCTATTATATAGTACACAAAGCTATATAGTAGTATTTGCAACAGGATATCAGATCATTAACGTATTCACAGAATATATTTAATTTTTTAAAATTGTTCAAACATACATTAATTTAAATACAAAATATTTCAACCATCTCACTTCTATGCGTTTACTCAGGCACATGGAAGTTTATGTGCATACAAAGTCTAATATATGAATGTTGACAGAAGCTCTAATTTGTAACGGCATTTTCTTCCTAACAATCACAAATTAATTAACATCCATGCACATCAATTTATGAATGAATAAATAAATTAAAATTTATCCACCTAATGGAATGCTGAAGCAAGAGGCCTTGCTCTTTGTTGCAAGCAATCGAACTGAGATGTCAGTTTGAACTCTCATAGGGATTCAACTGATTCTACAGCTTTGCTACATTTGGATCTTTATCAAAACCTATTTCCCTCACTCATCATGAGAGATCACTTCCTCACTGAGTCATTTGGACATTAATACCTTCATGTTCTCCTTCAGAAATGCATAGTAAAATAAGGATACTGGAGCTAAGTAACTCTATCATGGCATCTTAATAGAAGTTAATAGAAGATGTGGACTTTCTAAAAACTCTAGAAGTGATAGAGGCCATTATTTGGATTTCAAATATGATGGGCTGGGAAGGTGGCTCAGTGGTAGAGCACTTGCCTTGCATGCCTGAGGCCCTGGGTTCGATTCCTCAGCACCACATAAGCAAAAAGAAAAAAGCTGGAAGTGGTGCTGTGGCTCAAGTGGTAGAGTGCTAGCCTTGAGCTGAAGAGCTGAGGGACAGCACCCAGGCCCAGAGTTCAGGCCCCACGACTGGAACCCCCCCAAAAAATCAAATATGTATGAGTTGTTGAACTTCAGGAATGTCATGCTTTCCCTAGGTTATTGGGATCCTGATGGTCCCTGATTGGTCCCCTGGGTGGTTGGTTTTACCTATGTTATAACATAGTTTGCTCTGCTTACGTATGACACATTTGTTAAGGCTTCATCTCCACCCCAAGCATGTGGTTTTTGTGTTTAAATGGTATGTGCTAGCTCTGTTTTGGGCAGGTGGTCTTTGAGATAGGAGTCAATCATGCAGTCACGAGCCTTGTAATAAAGATTCCCCATTCAACCTCTCAAAATGTGGCTACTCTGTTTACCTAAAACAGTATAAATTTGCTTTAAAAAGTAGTTCTAAAATTGAAAATATGGCTGGGTATGTGGTTTATTTTTTATTTTTTTTATTATTATTTTTGTCAGTCATGGGGCTTGAACTCTGGGCCTGGGCGCTGTCCCTCAGCTCTTCAGCTCAAGGCTAGTGCTCTACCAGTTGAGCTACAGCGCCACTTCCTGGGTATGTGGTTTAGTGGTAGAGTGCTTGCCTAGATGCATGAAGCCCTAGGTTCAATTCCTCAGTACCACACATACAGAAAAAGCTAGAGGTGAAGCTGTGGTGCAAGTGGTAGAGTGCTAGCCTTGAGCAAAAAGAAGCTCAGGGACAGTGCCCAGGCCCTGAGTTCAATCCTCAGGCCTGGCAAAAAAATGGAAATATGGAGTTTGGTCATTCACAATTCTCAGAAAATTACTGATACTAGGTTGAATATTTAAGTTACTCACCTGTGCTGAAGTGAAACATGTTCTTTGTGATGGGAAATATATTGCTTGACATAGTACCTGTGAAATGAAGAGAAAAGGGACATATGAAAATCATTAGGATTGGGTCACCACTGGTGAGAGGAATTGATGATTTATAAGAAAAAATAACAGGTTCGGGGGGCTGGGAAGGTGGCTCAGTGGTAGAGTTCTTGCCTTACATGCATGAGGCCCTGGGTTCGATTCTTCAGCACTACCTAAACAAAAAATGTCGCAAGTGGGCACTGTGGCTCAAGTGGTAAAGTGCTAACCTTGAGCTGAAGAGCTGAGGGACAGCGCCCAGGCTCAGAGTTCAGGCCCCATGACCAAAAAAAAAAAACCAAAAACAGGTTCAGGTCAATTAATCACCAACTTATAGAAAATACAATTTAAAATAAATTTTTAACAATAGAATCTATTTAAAGACTCTCATCTCTGGTTGCCATATGTTTGACCAATCAGTACCATGACCTAATATAGAGAATTGCAGAAAAAAGTTGAACATTTATCTGTGGTAAATGTTCTGTATCAAACACAGTAACCTAATAAGGAAAGAATTGATTCTGAAATATGGCATTGTGATATCTGGGTAAACACACTTGGAAACATTAAAGCACTATACTTTTATAAATCCACTCAATCTATTTAAGAATCCCACCACTACTTGAAAGAAAAATCTCTCAATCAGCCTTTAAAAAATATGATGTAGAAGACTATGGTACTGCATGCCCTCTTCATATGTTTCCCTATCAAACCAAAAAATATGATCAAATAAATTTGCATAACGAGGGCACAGAATATAGTGTCCAAATTAAGGGACAGTGCAATGACTATACATTGCCAGTGTACAGTTGCAAGATGGAAATTTACAAATATCATTTGTATTAACTCTGAAACATAAGAAAAACTGAGGTATTTATCAGAAAAAAATGTGTGCTAAAAACTGAAAAATTATTGATGGGTGATGAAAAGAGGGAAGGGATGGTAGGGGAAAAACAAAGGAGGAGGCAACAATGCTTGATAAGAAATGTACTCATTACCTTGCTTATGTAACTGTAACCCCTCTGTACAGCATGTTTATAATTTTAAAAAGTACCAAAAAAAAGAAACATGAGCCAGATGCTGATGACTCACTCCTGTAATCCTAGCTATTCAGGAGACTGAGATCTGGGGATTACTGTTCAAAGCCAGCCCAGGCAAGAAAGTCTGTGAGACTCTAATCTCCAACTAACCACTAAAAACCCAGAAGTGGTCGGTGGCTCAAGTGGTAGGGTGCTAGCCCTCAGCTAAAATGCTCTGAATTCAAGCTTCATGACAGGCACCAAAAAAGAAGAAAGTAAAAGAAACCTGAAGAATAATGACTTAGCACTTTCATGGGGTTGGATGACTCAAAATAATAAACATGCTCTCTGCCCTCAAATGGATGTAATTCTAAATAGGAATTGCATTGATGTAGAGCTATTGATTCTCAAATTTATATGAAAAGGTAAAGTGAACACGAGTAACTAAAACAATTTTGAATATATTAAAAGTAAATTTGGAGCTGGACGTTTCAGGGAAGACCTGTGGCCTTAGGTACTCAGGAGGTAAAGGCAAGATGACGTTTTGAGGACCAGCCTGGGAGAAACCCTATCTCAAGAATAAAAATTGAATATGAATGCTAGGGTATACTTTAAGTGATATAGTGCAAGTATGAAGCTCTGAGGTAAACCTTCAGTTCTATAAAACAAAAATTATAGTTCAGGTGGAACAATCACAGACTAGACCCAAGGAATGAAAATATGTTTAAAAGTATTTCCTTGCACTGGGTGCTGGTGAAATGGTTGTAATCCTAAGTACTCAGGAGGCTGAGATCTGAGGATTGGAGTTCAATGCCAGCTTGGGCATAAATGTCCATGAGACTCTCATCTCTGATAAATCACCAGAAATAGTTCTGGGGCTCAAATGGTAGAGCACTTGCCTTGATCTGAAGAGCTGAAAGACAGTGTCCAGGCCCAGAATTCAAGCCCCACAACTGACAAAAACATATTTCTTGTTTTCCCACATTAACAAATTAGAGAAGAAAAGTTTAAGTTTTTCCTATTATCTGTTTTTTTTACTATTGTCATAGAGGTTCAAATCTTGGGGTTTGCACACACAATAGCAATAGTTAAATCAGGAATACTCAATTGACTTCTACTTATAAAGATTACTTACTGAACAAATTGCCAGCCCATCACAATAATCATTTCAATATGAACAGGCTAAAACATAATAACAAGCATCAGAGCAAACCATACATAGTAACATAGTAAGGGTAGGTATTTGTGTGTGTGTGTGTGTGTGTGTGTGTGTGTGTGTGTGTGTGTGTGTGTGTATGCATGCATGGGTGAAACTAAATGTTCATAGAGATGTAAAATATATTTTGTAGTTCCAATAATGGTTATGAAAAGTGGAAACACTATAATGTCTGAAACCTGAAAAAACAAGACCTTCCCAATTCATTCAGCTTAGCCACTTCTATGAAGAAAATAAATCCTTTATAACAGCACATTTCTAATATCTAAGTCTGGCTGGAGAAGAATCCCCATGGGCTTCTGATTTCTCTGATTTTGTACCCATGTCTCTCCCATTTAGCCTGTGGCCATCTAACCTGTGACCTTTTCTCAGCAAGCCAGGAACCAAGATGAGCACAGAGAGAGCCAACTACCTGAGAATAGTGTAGAACCCAAAGAACCCTCACTTCAGTTGTAATATTAGCCCTAAGAAACTTCTGGTAGGAATATCAAGATAAACAACACCTCCCACGCAAACACACACATTTCCAATTTGGGCAATTCAAGATGGTGAGACGCTAGTTAAAAGGAAGTGAACTCAGGTCTGTAGTGTGAAGGCTGAGAAAGTTCCAGGAGCCAATGTGAGGTCTTCAAGGGAAGCTGAATTGACTTACTACAATAGAAAAAAAGAAGAGGTTTAGCTCAATTTTGAACCTGTTGTTTTGTTTGACTTTTAGTCCTCGAGGACATTTGGAAACAGACGTCAGATGTGATACTTCTTCAGTATGATTTCTGGAATGTGAAAGAGGTAAGGGTTCATTCCAAATGAGCACACTCAATAGGGCAGGGATTCTACCTCTTTTTGATAGTGAAGGTGAGGATCCTGAGGAAATCCCTAACCTTATGTTGCAGAGAAACTTTCCCATGTAACTGCTTCTCTATTTGTCTTGAGAAGCTGCAGCCATAGCCAACAGTGGTTTCTTTTCACGTACCTGTTGGGTGACAGGTGTCTAAATGGGACGTTAGCTTTACCTTGCAAGATACATCTTCAGAAGAAAGGTCAGGAGGAATTGTGATTACATTAAGGAAGAATGAGGATTTAGCCTCCTTCATGTCCGAACGTGATAGAATCCTACCAAAGGGTAGTTCTATAATGTTAAAGGTCTATCATTTCTGGATTGGTGATCTGAGAAAAGTGAGAATTTTTCTCTGAAGGGACTAGCTTCAGGTTAACAGAAAGAATATGAAGCCCTGTCAGCCATTACTTTGAGGAATCTGGAAAAGGACTGTACTAGGCTCCCAAGGGACATAGTGAGGTGTTTACACTGTCTGGTCCCTGAAGTTCCCCCTATGAAACCCCAGGCAGGTTCCCTGGGTATAATTTATCTGACATCTTCACTTCAGTGTTTGAAGGAAGTCATCTTCCTCGGAGGAGTGTTGAATCAGATCATCAAAAGAAAGAACCCCAGCATCTACTAAACTTCCAGGTTAAAACCCTAAGGTAACCAAAGAACATTTTCTGTGCAAACAGGTGTGTATGTAAGTGAAGGGTGGGAGAGAAACAGGCACACTGATAGCTGGCTCTGGCTGTCAGGCCTAAGATGCCAAAGGCCAAGATAGGGAGCTGATGCAGCAGAGACCCATTGTTTGGATAACCTTCCACAGCCCCACAGTGCCTTCAACAGGAACCTTGGCAACCCTGTGTGAGGGTCTTTGTCTGAGGCAAATTCCTGAGGTCTTAGAGCAGAGGAGAGCCAGACAAAGCCAGAAGTCAATACCAAATTACAAGGAACCCTTCAAAACCTACCCCCTTCAACTTTCAACTCTGGATTCCTCTACTATGTTGCCTGCACCTGGAGGAGCCTCCTTAATACTGAATTCAGATTGCTAGGAATCAATCTTATCAGAAGGACAGGAGAGAACCTGTGAGGCCCTAGAGCACTGCTGAAGTATTACAGGAAGAACTGTCAAAATGGGCTGCCAGTGATGACAAATTTCTTACAATTTTCCTCTTTCAGGTCAGCTGGCTTCATTACTCTTCTACCTGCATGACTACCAGCTCTCCGTGAGATCAGTCATGATGTCTCACATTCAGAAGCACGGTGAGCGCCGGCCAGGCCGTCAGGCCCAAACAGAAGGCTCAGGCATGGTAGATGCACAAGTTCCTGCAGCTGAGGCAATGGGTGCCACAGCTGCTTCCTCTTCTGCTGAGATCCCAGAAACTGTGGAGGAAGTTCTTGCTACTATTGGAATCCCAAGTGTTTCTGAGAGTCTTCAGAAGATCTATTGCTCCTTCCCTGCCATCAAAGCTACTCCACCAAGCAAACCAAAGGCAGATTCCAGTGTTCAAACTGAGGAGAATCCAAATACCTCAAAGGCCAAAGCAGATGCTGAGAGGCTGCTCATTACTGTAAAGAAGACGGTGGCTGACTTGGTGGAATTTCTTTGTGACAAGTGCACAAAAAAGGAAGCTGTTAATAGAAAAGAACTGCGGAAGTACGTTACCAAAGAGCTCAAGTTTTACTTTCCCAAAATCTTCAGGACTGTGTGTGAATGCATGGAAGGAATCTTTGGCATTCAGGTGAAAGAAACAGACTTTTCTCCCCACTCCTATATATTCATCAAAATTCTCGATCTTACTTATGATGGGATGGAGAGTGATGACGAGGGCCTTCCCAAGCTGGGCCTTCTCATACTTGTACTATGTGTGATCTTCATGGAGGGCAACCGTGTCTCCGAAAAGAAGGTCTGGGAGGTGCTGAGTGTAATTGGGGTGTATTCTGGGAAGAAGAATTTTATTTTTGGAGATCCCAGGAAGTTGATTACTGAAGATTTTGTGCAGGAGGAGTATCTGAAGTATGGGGCAGTGCCCTACACTTATCCGACTTACTATGAGTTCAGATGGGGCCCAAGGGCCCATGCTGAAACCAGTAAGATGAAACTCTTGCCGTTTTTCACCAAGGTCAAAAGAAGTAATTGCCGGACCTTTGGAGCCTTGTACAATGAAGCTATGGATGAAGAGGAAGAGAGAATCAAGTTTGCAGTAGGCAAGCAAGTCCAGCAGCTCCTCATACCCTAAGTAAAGACTGGGCATATTCTTCACTCTGTCCTTAAAGAAATCAGTAGAGAGTCTAGGTAATGAAGGGCCCGAGTGAAGCTGAGGTAGGAACAGAATGTATAGCATCTCACTGTTTCTATTCTCTATGAGTAACAGATGTCTTTTGTGTGATTTTCGAATATAATAAGCTGTACTTCAGAATCTAAAGTTATGAATGGTGGGTCACACATTTATAGCACCTTATGTTTGAAACTAGAAACTGTTTGCAAAACAAATTGTGAAATCTTCAAATGATTTGTGATCTGAACATAATATGATGACATTGCAAGAGACATTTCCTTGAGAAATTGAAAAAAATGGCAGCATGAAAATAAAAAATAAGAATTCAAGAAATAGAAGGCAAACTCTAATGCAAGTTAATTCTTGCAATGATTTTTTTTACTATCACTCTGTAACATGAAATAACATTTATGAATTTTCTGTTGGTTCTTTGCTTCCTTTTGAGATAGTAGAAAAATAAATTTCAATGAAACTTTTAATTAGCTCACTTGCTGTTCAAATATTGATTGTGAATATGCTGTTTGGAAAGTGTTAGGCTAGTGGTTGAGGATCTTCAGATAGGACCCTTGGAAATGTAGAATATAGAAACATCAACAGGGAAGATGGTGAGATTTTCCATAAGAATTAAAGAACAATTAAAAAGAAGGAATGAGGAGATGGCAGCCCAAGTCAGAGTGGTCTAGCACAAATTCCCTTACTCCAGTCAGTTTGGAGATTTGGGGAAGCTGCAATCCTTTCTGAGTATGTGAATTTTAAATTGTTCTGGGTGGTGGCAGGTCCTGACTGATAAATGACTTATGAGGGAAAATTGTGAAATGGAAAAATGTTGCTAACAAGTCCCTTTTTGAAAGTGGAAAATCTGTGAAGAATTGCAACCTGGAGCAAGTGTAGATGATGTCCTGTGCTTTTGACCAGATGCGGTTAACTCAATACACCTGGACTATGTTGCTATGCAACACTCACAGGATCTCCTGGGAAATAGCCTAAGGATCCTTTGAAATGAGGCCTAGAAAGCCATTAGGCTCATTCTCTTTTTCCCGGTTCTGAAAAAGCCAGAAAAAACTACATACAAATCAAATGAGATTATAATTAGGTTACCTTGAGTGCAGTTTGGCCATTTCTAAACAAGCAGTAGATTTTTCATGACAGTGAAATGCATTAACAGTGTTTTATATGAAAGAAAAGTAAATGGAGAAGAAAAAAGTTGATGTTTGTACTGAATCTAGAAGCTTTTTGCTAAATCTATCTGGGGAAAACCAAACCACATCTAAACTAGAAACCAACTTTTTCAGTGGAAACTGAACTGAAGTTCACTTACAAGGAAGCATGTTGGGCTGATTTGTTACCTTGTGTCCTAGACAGTAGAGGATGCTAAGTAAAGGCATGGGATTTGTAAGGGTGACATTGATCAAGATGTCTGACATTGCCCCATTTGTTAGGAAATGGAAAGACCTGTATTCATAAGCTGTTTTGTTAAATGGCAGCTTCTTTGTACACCTCTTTAAAGACAATAAACAACTGCCATTTGTCAGAATTTCAGCTGAGTTGGACAAAATAGTAAAAGCCATCAAGCCAAAGTGAGAGCCCTTTAATTACTGACTGCATTTGTCTATAAAATTTAAAACTAGAATAGGGATAATTCCCCTTGTTATGTTTCATAAAAAGAACTACAGGTAAGTTAAAGGCCAGGTGGATCAGCACAGATAAGGAGCTCTGGTGAGGAAGACTGAAAGGAAAGTTGTTGCCTATTGGCTTGCACGTGTAGTCCAAGCCACTCAGGAAGCTGAGATGGCAAAGAAGATTACTATTTAAAACCTGCCCAGGCCAGAAAGACCATGACACTCTTATCTACAATTAACTACCAAAAATCCAGAAGGAAGTTTTGCAGCTTACATAGGAGACCACTAGCAGTCAGAAAAACTGTTCAGGGCAACAATGCTCCATAGGAAATGTACTCATTTCCTTGCTCATGTAACTGTAACTCCTCTGTACAGTATTTTTACAATAAAAACATACACAAAATGTTCAAGGACAGTGCCAAGGCTCTGAGATCAAGTCTCCAGGGCCTGCTCAAAAAAAGTAGTAGGTTTTTGGATCCTGAGGTCAGGGAGAGTGAAAAAAATGGATCAGGAGTCAAAAAGTAGAAAAAGTAGGTAGTGAAATGTCTTCCATCACTCAAAACACACTTGGAAGATCTGTGCTCACAGTCTGAGATAAAGGGACTTAGGGATTGTGTGCTGGAGCTAGGACTTCAAATATAGGAAAATAGGACTGTGTCTGCAAATTCTTATATATATATATATATATATATATATATATATATATATATATATATATATGTTCTTATATATATATATAATTGTAAAGATACTGTACAAAGGGGTTACAGTTACATGAGCAAGGTAATGAGTACATTTTCCATCAAGCATTGGTACCTCCTCCTTTGTTTTTCCCCCTACCATCCCTTCCCTCCCACCTCCCCAACTTCTCCCTCCCCTCAAGCTCTAAAGTTCATTTTAAACACAGTGCAAATTCTTTTAGAGGCTTCAATACATTGTTTATACCTGGAGGTCACCGAGCAGCTTTTCCCTATGATACCGACTAAGTGAATTGTCTATATAACGCTCTGGGATCAGATCTACAAGTCTTCATACAATTTTAACTAGGATCTCTAAAGATCTCTTACAGCCTCTCACTGCACTGTGTGCTTCTTATGTATACCATGCATTCCTAGAATTCTGGTGCATAGCGCTTACCAGACTTCACATATGAAGAACCTAAAGGTCACAACATTTTTCAATTTGTCCTAGATCTCATAGTTTGTAAATGTCAGGGCTGAGGCTAGAATTTCTGGATTAATGTCATTGAGAATTAACATTATTCCCATACCTCCTAATCTGAGGCTGTCCTCCTGTTTCTTAAGAATTTCCTAATTCATCACCTTTGTGGTTGTCCTCAGAAATATCTTATGTCAATAAATTGTCTGTGTGGGGTCTAAAATGGAGGCTTAAAGAAGGAATATGACAATATGAATAAAACACAATTTGTCGATTGTCTTAGAGTTTTATTAACCTGTGGCCTTCCTGTCGGAGTCTCAGGATTGGATTTATTACCAGTTTACTTTGCCAAGGAGGTATATTTCTGTTAAAACACAGAATGTTCCACCCTATGCTGCTCTTTCCTGGTCATCAACCAACTACATTTCTGCTCAACTCTGTAGGTCAGCTTCTCAGTGTTGCTTCCTCTGGAACCTCTGCCCGCCTCCCAACGTAAGAGTCCAGAGTCACCCAATAACTCCATGATTTAAGAGCATTCCTCATCAGCTCAAAAGTTCCCTGGATGACCCAAGAGGACACTCTTTGGCTTAAAGTTTCACTTTGGACAATGGCATTTAAATGTCTGCTCATTCCCCCATGCCCTCCTCAAAACATACTCAAAAGTGTTTTCCAAATGGGTTGTGAAGAATCTGATTTGTGCATAATCTGATTTGGGGGCCTATACCTTGAAAGCAAGAGAGATATTAAACCACATAAATATATCAGTACCATTTTAATGTGATGTCAAATTTGGAACTGGATAGTTAACACATATACAGATGAATGACATTACCTTTATAAAGGAAAACAATTGGAATCACTAAATAAGTAAACAGGTACTTACAATGAATTTTTAAGGTCTTTTGACTACTCCAACTAGGTGAAAATTACTTCTTGGTGAAAATGCTAGCTCTGGTTTAATAAGTAAAAGAAATTAATCATTCTGCCATTACATCTGGTCTGCATACTTGCCCCAGAGAAAAATCCTGCTTTGCAATTTGCTTAATAGTCCCTGCACAGGTGTTCATGTAAGTTCATGAATATGGAAAATGTTGCAGAGAGTCACAATTTAAAATAGGGATTATTTTTTGACTACGAAGAAGAAATTTATTGGTTTGCTGAGATTATAGTAGGTACTGCAAAGGGCAGTTGCTCCCTGCTAACATTTTATGGAATCTGTTCAAAATTAAATGTGATCATGCATTTGGAATCATCTGTCACATAGTGAGCAAAAGCTCATGAATTTCAAAGCAAATGTGACCTAAGATATGTATTCAAATGTTTTTTTGTCTTTCATACGATGGTTTCTAAAGCATTTATAAGATTATTTCTTTGTTGCTTTGTATGTCCCTCCCCCACAGTATAACCTCTGCTTTCACTGTATTTGATGTTGGTATAATTTGTGGAGGGGAAGGGGAAAAACAAATCGTTTAAATAGGGATACAGGTGGACCCATTGCAACAATGAGATGTACAAGTCTTTATGTCCAAAACTTTACATCTTTGGAGGGGGGGGGAGGGAGCAAGGAAGATTGGGTGGGGGGGGCTGGGGGAGTCTGGGCAGGGATGGGAAGGGGAAACAAAGGAGGAGGCTACAATGCTTGATAAGAAATGTACTCATTACCTTGCCCATGTAATTGTAACCCCTCTGTAAAGTATTTTCACAATAAAAAATAAATAAAAATAAAAAATAAATAAAAAGAATGACAGAATAGAAATTTAAAAAAATAAAAAAAAATTTCCTTTGCGAAATTAAGGGGGGCATTGTGACAAAATAACAGTCTAATCTCTAAATAGGCAATGCAATTAACAGATACTTTTCAAATGCAAAAATTTTAATGCCTAATATAAATATTATATTATAAATATTTAATTTAGTATAAATTTTATATATGTAATATTTTATATAACTGTATCATATTTATGATTATAAAATATAATTATAACAAGTTATACTTCATATGATTATCTAATATATTTAATTTTATATTTTATTTTATAAAATTATAAGATATATTTATATGATTACAAAATATTTTATATAATAAATTATTTCATGGCTTATTATATTTTATAAATATCAGCATGATCTATTTAATATCACTTAAAATAGACTTTAAGAAAACTAAACACTGAGAATATTCTCACTCTTCTGGTTTTGTAATAATCAGGACAGGCTAAACATTCGCTATACTAAGACCATGCATGTGTCCCCAGAACTAGGTCTTTTCCCTAGGCCTGGTTTTATAAATGCTGGTAATAAACCTGGTCTAATTTACCACATAATTTTATATGATCATCCAATGGTTCAGGTTCTGTTATCTTTGACCTTAAGAAAAATGCTGGGTAGTTGGTTCTAATGTGGAGATTTGTTTAAAGAATGTGGCCAATGTAGGGAAATCTGTGATTAGCCAATAGCATTAGATAAATCGTAAAAGAAAAAAATTAAACACATATTTTCCACACATTGAAAATGAAGCAAATCCAGGTGCCACTGGTTCACGCATGTAATCCTAGCTACTCAGGAGGATGAGATCTGAGGATCATGGTTCAAAGCTAGCCTGGGCAGTAAAGTCTGTGAGAGTCTTATGTCCAATAAACCACTAGAAAACCGGAAGTGGTGCTGTGGCTCAAGCGGTAGAACACTCGCCTTGAACTGAAGAGTGCAAGGGACAGTATCCAAGGCCAGTCTTCAAGCCCCATGACTGACCAAAAAAAAAAAAAAGAAATATAACAAAAAGCTATCAACATCTTGGGAAGAAAAAAATTCAAATTATATATTTGATGACATTTTTACATATTATCTGTATTCAAAATAGATAAGGAGCCCTTCAAAATCAATAAAAATATTAACAAATAGGTGAAAGGTCTGAACAGATATTTCACCAAGATTATGTGGATTACATGTAAGAATTTGATAAACACCTCAAGGTAACTATTCATTAAGGAAATTAATAGTAAAAGCTCCATGACATATTACTAGCAACGTATTAAAAGCTTAAGAAATATACTGGTGAGGAGATGTAATATCTATATTAGTTACATCCTATGAGTGGTATCTCTCAAAAAGGGAAGCAAACTCTTGCTGCACAATTCAGCATTTACTCAAGTGAACTACTTATGCATGCAAAGTCTGTATGTGAATGTTTTTAGTAGCTTTTTCATGGTTGCCAAATTTTAGAAACAAGCCAGTTGTGCAGTAATTTGAAAATAGATAACTATTCGATGGTATATCAATAACATAGAGTGCTACTCAGAAAAAGAAAGGGTATGCATTATTAATTTGTGCAATAATGAGGATGATTTTTGAAAGTATTTTTCAAGTGAAAGCAGTCAAAAGAAAATGCTGTATGCACAGCACATTGTATTAATATAAATATATGAACCAGAGAAAAGCCAAAATTGTAAAGGAAAATAACTGAGAAGCTGCTAGGTTTTGGAACAAGGTGTTTGGCTACATTGATGAATAGACAAAACATACAGTAAGTATGGACTTGTTCTATATGGTACTGTAATAATGGATATATGAATGCACTTATCAAAAACCTTACAACTCTATACCACAAATACTTTGGAAAAAGGACACAAACACTAATCTGAAAGTCAAATGGCTGAAATTAAAATTATTTGAGGAATAAAATAGAATAATGTTTGGAATGAATCTCAATATTATCTGCATTCTTGAACATATATTCATGTGATTAAAAAAAAGAATCATAAGTGAATGGTGGTAAAAAGACAAGTCTTCCTTACTGTATCATTGCAAGTGATATTAGAAAGGAGAGAAATAATAATCACTGCTAGGTCTACCCAGTAAAAATTGTGCTAAGTACATGAATTGAAAATTTTTGATATAACATGTTTACAGAGAATTAGAATATTGTCCCCAATACTTAATTACTTTCATACTTTTAACACTTGTATAAATATATTTGTCACATATCTGAAAAGGTTACATAATTTTCATATCTTTGACTACAGGCAGGCTTTGAGGACAAACTCCTGATTAAAAAGAATGAAATTTAAAGTAGGTAAATTTGACAGATACCAAATTAACCAAGGAATCTAGATTTGCACCATCACTCAAAATGATGCCAGGAGAAGGATATATCCTCCATGTAGAATTTATTTCCAAAATCTACAATCTTATTTTCATCATGAAAAAAGAATGAAAAATGCAAAAATTAATGGTTATTTCTGTAATATTTGACTAAATAGAATTGGTTTCACTTCTGAGAAAGATACATAAAAACTAAGAAACTATCTAATTGGAAGAAGAAGCCAAGGAGACAATTATGTTAAATTCTGGAATTGATCATGGAGTGAGAAATTCTGGTATTCTACAGCATAGTATGGTGACTGTAGCTAACAATATACTTTAAATATAGAAAAAAAATATTGCATGATCTCATTTGTAGAATCTGAAACTAATTCAAATGCAAAAATTTTGAGAACTTACCAGTCAAGATAAAGCCTTCATTCTAGAATGAGTTAACGTGACTGGTTTTCTAAGATAGACTGTAGGCGAATAGATAAGGACAAGTAGGTCAGAGAATAGATAGTAGCAGGTACACATGAAGACCAATATAAAAAAGTTGGACCTCATATGTGATTGTGGCTAAATAAGTAGATATTAATTGTTCTTTCCACAGGACACAAACCTTGGGTAGTTCTGTGAGGTAATAGCTGTTAATTTACTTCATGATCATTACACTTATACTATCCGTTTACACCATAACATCATCATTGGGAAATGACATGCACTTAGAAGATGAAAACAATGAGACTTGAAAAGAAAACCATAATGATCAAATTGATCTTTGGTATGAAGCATAGTATTTTATTATTTAGTCATTTTAGATTTGAAAATCACAGTAGAATCTGTGAGAAAAAATAATGAATTTGATGAGCAATAGATGGGAAAGATTAAAAACAATGCAAGTTAAATCACCTTGTATCTTTGAAATTCTTTGAACATTTCAGTTCCTTGACATTCATTTATTTATATGTTCAATAAATAAACAACACACTGAAATGTAATGATCTTAATTAGAATTAGAACTTCTCTGCCACAAAAACTCCATTTACTAATGTATCACTAGTTAGTTATGTATGTGTAATGAGGTTTTCATTATTGTCTTTTTATTCATAGGAAAACATCTAGTTTTCTTTTTGTAACAAGCATGACTAGGATAGAATAAAATAATATACTATTGAAATTAGGGATTTGTTGATAATGTCCAATGAATTAATTTAGGTCACATAAATTTTACATGCACTCACTTTGAGTTAACTTTTAATAAGATGTTGCAGTTCACTTTTTCAAGCAAATAGAAAATTGTAACAATGTGATTTACTGGAAAGAATAATTTTATTCATTGAATTGCCTTGTTACATTTATAGAAAGTCATTTAAACATGAATAGGGCTTTGGTTTTTGTGAAGTACTACTCTGTTGTACTGGTCTATGTATCTATACTCACATCAACACCATGTTAGAACTTTATGAGATTTGCAAACAAGTGTCACAAATACACTTGCTTTATTATGGAAAAATTGGTTTTATTCTGAATCCTCTTTTATTTATTTATATTGTGTGGTCATGGGCTTTGAACTCAGGGCCTGGGCTCTGTCCCTGAGCTCTTGTTCAAGGCTAGCACTGTACCACTTTAAGACAAAGCTCCACTTACAGTTCATCTGGGGGTTAGTTGGGATAAGAGTCTCATAGACTTTCCTGCCCCAGCTGGCTTGGAACTGTGATCCTTAGATCTCAGCCTCCTGAGTAGCTAGGATTACAGGCCTGAGCCACTAGCACCTGGCTGGATCGTATTAAGTTCCATATGAACTTTACAAGAAGCTTATCATTTTCTCCTCCCCACTCACCAAATACATAATGAAAACTCGAGAAGCTGGGCGCTGGTAGCTCAGGCCTGTAAATCCTAGCTACTCAGGAGGCTGAGATCTGAGGATATTGGTTCAAAGCCAGCTCGGGTAGGAAAGACCTTGTGAGTCCTATCTAAAATAAACCACTAGAAAACCAGAAGTGGCACTGTAGCTCAAGTGGTAGAGCACTCACTTTGAGCTGAAGAGTTGAGGGACAGCACTCAGGCCCAGAGTTCAAGCCCCACAATGACCAACAACAACAACAAAACACAACTTGAGAAACACAAGAAACCTTGAGAAGGATTCATCTTTATTTATTTATTTATTTATTGGTCATAAAGCTGAACCGTGGGCCTGGGTGCTGTCTCTCAGCTCTTCAGCTCAAGGCTAGTGCTCTATCAATTGAGCCAGAGCATCATTTGCTGTTTTCTCATGGTTTATTGGAGATAAGTGTCTCTTTTCCTGCCCGGTTGGCTTTGAATCGTGATCTTCAGATCTTAGCCTCCTGAGTAGAATCATAGGCATGAACACCAGTACTAGGCAGAGAAGGGTTCTTTAGGGACTGCCAAGAACTGGAAATGATGCCCTCTTTTCTCTGCTTCTCTTGCCTGTATGTTCTAGTGAACTTGGCTTTCCTGGACTTCCATCTTGGCATCCTAATTCACATGCATTTTCTTTCTTTTTGCAATGAACAGAAAAGTCTCCCCAGTCAGTAGGCTGAAGTAATGTCTGGGCTCACCAAATTTATGTTTCTTTACTCAGGGACCACCTCATATTGTTGTTTCATAATAAGCATTTCTACATGTATTTTCCCCTAGTGCCTTTATTAGCATATTCAGATGGGAAGTTATATTTGTGCCATTAGTTCATCTTGGCAAGAGATAAAGTTTATGTTTAAGTGTTGATTTTGATAATCATTCATTTTGGAATCTTGAGATGGATATTTCAATCATGCAAAAACAGTTTCCTTACCAAAGAAAAAGAGGGGGCTGGGAAGGTGGCTCAGTGGTAGAGTGCTTGCCTTGCATGCATGAGGCCCTGGGTTCGATTCCTCAGCACCACATAAGCAAAAAGAAAAAAGCCAGAAGTGGCACTGTGGCTCAAGTGGTAGAGCACTAGCCTTGAGCTGAAGAGCTGAGGGACAGCGCCCAGGCCCAGAGTTCAGGCCCCACGACCAGACCCAAAAAACAAAAAAACAAAGAAAAAGAGATAAATTTGTTCCTAATTCATAAAGTTTTGTTAATAAGTGACAGATCAGCTTTACAACAAGATTGGACATGTTCAGGGTAGTATGATCATAGACTTATCTAGCTATTACAATAAAAGATTTGCAGCTCTTAATTCATTTGGGAGCACAACATAGAAAATGAATTGAAGAAATGTCTAAGTAAGATATATGACTCACATCCTTGGAGGACCAACTCTTGTGCTCCTTTAGGAATTGACTATAGGAATAATACAGAAATCACATGGCATCATTGCCTTCATGCTGCAAAAAAGGACAGTGAAAATAAAGTGTGGATGCCAAGATAAAGAATAACTATGGAGTTCTAATTTGTTTATGTCTTCATTATCTGAGAACATATATCTAATATAGGTAAACAAATGGCACATACTAAAGCCAAAAGCACTGCACGGAAATCTGTAAAATAAAACGGTCCCAGTACGGAATAAATTAATGATCATAATGCAGGTTATGAAAGATTCTGTTCTAGTCTTCAACTTTATCCCTGTCTTAACATACTATGTAGTAGGGCCTATCATATATAGTTGGCAATTATGTAAGGTAGATACTGTCTTTATCTGTATTATCAATTGTAAGATAGACAAGATGCTAAGACTCCTTCAAATATAAATGTACTTCCAATATTCTCAGTGCCTTAGTGTGCCAGTATTGTAGAAGAGATATAAGTCAGAGAAGTTGTCGTATCCTGTCATGTCCATGGGTGGATTCTGGGAAACAAACATTCCTTCTAGTGCAATGCAGAAGTTTGAGGAGAAATGTCCAATGTCATGCAAATGATGCCAGATGGGAAAGTTATGATGCTGGATAGAGATGTTGATCAACTTCAAGAACTCATAATTTGCCAGAGATTTCCATCACTAAATGCTTTGATTCTAACACTAACGCCTAGTTAAATTATATAGAATTTCTTTAACTGCATGAATCATTATGGAATTTAATTTAGTAATTTTAGTATTATGGGAAATAATCATGTATTTTAAGAATACATAACTTGGTTTCTAACACATTGATTTTCAATAATAACAGTAAATATCTGGATATAAGGATAATGTTTAAGCTTTGATATTATCATATGTAAAAAAGTGGTAAATTTGATGTAATGAGTGGCTGAGAACGATAGAAGAGGGAAAACTGCTCAAGACATACTGTACATGTGAATGGACATGATAAATTGGAATCCTCACATTTGAACCATTTGAAAATAACGATAATAAGAAAATTGATGTAATTAATGTAACTTCGTTATTAAGATTTGGAGTTTGTAATAACTTGTTTTTCAAGAATTGTTTATGATATTCATAAGCAACTGGCACACCCAATTCTCTAAGGCTTTACTAATTTATTAATTATTTTATTGGCTTCTATTTTCTGAATGGTCACTGACTTATTTTCTTTTATTTATTGCATGCAAAAAAATTGCCACTGAATCACATAAGTGCTATATTTAAATTATCATCTTTATGATTATTGGTGTATCATATATCAGTTGTTCATTAAAGATTAAAATGACATAAAGTTAAATCTTTGTGTTTTTTACTTTTCCTAATTTAAGAAGAGAAGCAGAAATCTAATTCTTTCCAATTTCTTGACAGTTAACTCTCCATATTTCCTATTAATGGAAATAGTTCAGGAAACTGAAAAGAAGTAAACATGTGTTTTAGTCAAAGTAATTTTGTTATATATTAAAGAATATATCACAAAAATGAAAAGCAGCTTTTTATTCCTACAGATAAAATGGTTTTGAGTAAATACATTGAAAATGAATCCATATAGGCAGGAATAGATCTAACTTTTAGTGAGTTAATAGAGAGTACATCATGGTGTAGATCAAAATAAACTTTTTTTTAACAAAGGGGACCAAATAAAAGAAAGAACTATATTATTACTGAATAACTATGTATGATTGTGTGTATAATATTTATATTATTTACATATTAAATTTATGCTGAATATATAATTTATACTATATAGATATGACTACATGTCTTTATTAAATATGTAAGTTCATACTGTATAACTTATTGTACAAAGTAACACAGAGAGTATAAAACCCCTTGCTTTTCCACTGTTGCTCACAAGACTGAGCTGAAAATGGTGCATACCATCAGAACGAAAATTGGAAAAATACTGTTGAAATAAGCTTAATCTATAAAAATAGAACTGTAAAACCTGTTGAAATTTGGGGGGGAGATGCTTGGAAGAAAGAAAGATATAATGAGATTGATAGTAATATACAGTAAAAATGTGTACAAATATACTCACAAAATTCTTTCTATCCAATATAACTAATATTGAAGAGGAAAGAGAACTACTAATAAAATCAAAACAAAATATCAAAGAAAAGAAAATGTAAGTCATAATGACTAGAATGTGTATGTGCATGTAAGTATCAAACTGAACTTCAAACTGTGAAACTATCTCCCAGAATCTGATTCGACTTTATGATACACCAGGATTAATAAATAAGATGATAATAAGTGAGTTTTTTATAAAAATATTTAATCTGCAAGATGTATTAATCTTAAAAACACTTGGTCTCAAAATTTAAGCAAACACAAATTGTATGAGTTCTCCATTCAAGATGTAATTATTTATCTAAGATATATCTTTCATATAAAATCTTATCAATAAAAGTAGTAATAATAATAGTAGTCTTAAATTCCAAAGGGGAAACAATCCAGATACCACTCAACGGATCAGTATACAAAGCAAGTATGTCATAGCCATGCAATGGACTATTACCCTACAATAAAACTAGAATAAAATACAGATGCAGGCTACAACATACAGCAATCTTGCAAACATTTTCTTTTTTTTAATTATTTTTTATTGTGAAAATACTGTACAGAGGGGTTACAATTACATGGGCAAGATAATGAGCACATTTCTTATCAAGCATTGCAGCCTCCTCCTTTGTTTCCCCATCCCATCCCTTTCCATCCTCCCCCTGCCCACCATCCTCCCCCCCTGCACAAAAGTTGTAAAGTTCGTTTGCGACATAATGACTTGTACATCTCATTGTTGCAATGGGTCCACCTGTATCCCTAGTTAAACGATTTGTTTTTTCCCTTCCCCTCCACAAATTATACCAACAAGACATACAGTGAAAGCAGGGGTTATACTGTGGGGGAGAGACATACAAAGCAACAAAGAAATAATCTTATAAATGTGTTAGAAACAATCGCATGAAAGAAAAAAAACATTTGAATACATATCTTAGGGTTCATCCTATTCTGACCTTTTCTGCTTGACTCAGACATATACTAGATATTGCAAATAAGGGAAAGCATGGGACCTATGTTTCTTTGGGCGTGGCTTACTTCACTTAATACAATTTTTCCAAGTCTTTCCATTTTCTAACAAATGGGGCAATGTCATTCTTTCTGATGGAGGCATAGAATTCCATTGTGTATATATACCACATTTTCTTGATCCATTCATCTACTGAGGGGCATCTGGGTTGGTTCCATATCTTAGCTATAGTAAATAATGTTGCAATAAACATAGTTGTGCTGGTAGCTTTAGTGTGGTCTTTTTTGTGATCATTTGGGTAAATGCCCAAAAGTGGGATTCTTGCAACCATTTTCTAGGTGCAAGAGGTATTTGAAAAAGACTTATATGAAATGTTTAATAAGAAACTATTTACAAACAGAAAGAGAAATGGTTTTTGACATATGAAGGAATGAGAAATTGTAAACAATTGCTAATGAATATATACAGTTTCTTTGACGATGTCATAAAAATGTCCTAGAATTAGTATATTATAATGGTTAAACAAAGCTTTAAATTATACCAAATGCTACTGAAATGAATGTTTTAAGAAAGTGAAATCGTTGGCCTGGGAAGGTGGCTCAGTGGTAGAGCACTTGCCTTGCGTGCCTGAGGCCCTAGGTTCGATTCCTCAGCACCACCTAAGCAAAAAAAAAAAAAAAAGCAGGAAGTGGCACTGTAGCTCAAGTGTAAGAGTGCTAGCCTTGAGCTGAAGAGCTGAGGGACAGTGCCCAGGCCCAGAGTTCAGGCCCCACGACCAGACCCCCCCAAAAAAATAAAGAAAGTGAAATTGTTTAAGTTAAACTGTTGATAAGAGAAATGAACAACTTAATACTGAAAGCACTACTCACATGCCAGAAATATGGAAGGACATTTTCTTACTTGATGAACATGAAGAAAATATTTGATATTATTAAAAGTTCCATATACATTAATTAGTATTTGATAGAATGCTATGCTATCTAAGAAAACACTTGGGTTATTTGTGAATGATACTGAACAGGAAAAGATCATGCAAATTTGATAAGAAGAGAGGTTTTGGGAAAGAATTAGGATTTGGGATTAAATGCATTATACTTGATGAAGTTGTAGGATTTAGAATTAAGAGATAATTTGGATGAAAGACATTAATTGTGGAGACATAATTTTGAAGGTGGGCGTGAGGAATTAATTCACATTAATTGTAATTATAGAAGAATACTGCCTTAATCTTTCCATCAGCAGAAGTACAGAAGGAAACTCAAATTTAACATATGAGAACAAGAAGTAAAGCTTACATTGGTAGAATATGATGGCAGGATGTAAGAAATGATGATTACCTGGAAACTACAACAACCTCAATGCAGAAATGGGAAAATTGCACAAAAAGAGAAAACCAGATTTAGAGGTCAATTTTTCTAGATAAAAATAAATTTACCCTACTGGAAAGCTACAGTAATTCTTTGATGGCTTCAAATCTATTAGGCAGTGAATTATTTCCTTTTCCTTGTTGGTTATATTTTATTATTGCTATAAAGGTGATGTATACAGGGGTTACAGTTACATATGTCAGGTATTGAGCATATTTTTGCACATTGTCAACTCTTCTTTCATTTTCTCTCAGTCTTATCCCCTCCTCCCTTCAACCTCCCCACACACACATTGTATAGTTCATTTTCAACATAGTATATAGTGAGTATGATTGCTACATTTGTTTACTCTTTGTTTCATCGTTTTGGTGCTTACCCTCCCCAAAATAGACAAAAATTACAGAAATCCAAAGCAGTGACAAAGGGTAGAGAAAGAAAAGAAGCAAAATAACAAAATAATCACTTTTGTTCTATTTGTTTTGGAGTTCATTTTGATAAACATCATTTTATATGATCATGTTCATAGCTACTGAGACTTTGTGATTTTCTCCTAAGAATATCCTCCTTTGGTCCCACTTTGTGTGAATTTCTACAGTACTGTATGTCCTGGTGTATTTTTTTTAAATTTTTGCCATACAGTGTATTTACTTGTAGATTTATAGGCACATCTTAGCTTCAAAAACTGAGGGCAACCATACAACCTATGTTTCTTTGGTTCTGACTTACTTTGATATAATTTTTCCCAGTCTTCCCATTTCCTTATGAATGGTACAATATCATTCTTTCTAGTGGAAGCAAGGAATTCCATTGTGTATATATAGAACATTTTCTTGATTCATTTGTCTGCTGAGTGGCATCCATATCTTGGCTATGGTGAACAATGCTGCAGTGAACATGGTTGTGCTGGTAGTTTTAGCGTGGCCTTTTTGTGGTTATTGGGGTAAATGCCCAGGAATAGGATTGCTGGGTCATAGGGGAGCTCAATATTTAGTCTTTACAGGAACCTCCATACTGTTTTCCAGAGTGCTTGAACAAGTTTACCTTTCCACCAACAGTGTAGTAGTGTTCACTTTTGGCCACATCCTTGCCAGCATCTTCTATTATTTGTTTTCTTGATAATGGCCATTCTAATTGGGGTGAGGTGGAATTGCAATGAAATTTGAATTTGCATTTTTTATGGCTAGAGATGAACATCTCTTCATGTGTCTATTTTTCATTCTTACTTCTTCAGCTGAGAAGTCTCTTTAGTCTTTAGCCCATTTATAATTGAGATGTTTCTCTGAGGATATTTTAGGTAGTTTATTTTTTTTGAGCTCTAATTATATTACAAGAAGGGATAATGGAAACCTAGCATTCATAATTACAGGTCAAATTTTCCTAAGATCCAGAATCACAGCAAATCAAAGAAATGATGGTAAATGGGATTGCATCAATGTGAGGAGTTTCTGCATGGCAAAGGATATAGCTAGCAAGGTAAATAGAAAGCACACAGAATGGGAAGAGATATTTTACTGGTTGTAGATCTGACAATGGCCTGTTGGTTCTATTAAAACCAAATTATTTTTGTAATCTATGTATCTGTGACCAACAAAACAGCAGAAATTTAGAAATAGGTTTTAGAAACAACTGCATTTTTACAGTGCTAAGTATAGGACCAAAGGATTTACACAGTCTAGAAAAGCAGTCTATCAGCCAGCTATATCCATAATGTATTTTACTATGTGTTTCTAATGCTAAATATACAGACAAAGCAAAACATTAAATTAGTGGAATAAAATACACAAAGGAGCTTCAAAACTGGTATCCCATTGGCAACTAGTTTGGTGTTAGTTCAGAAAGAGATGTATTGTTTTATTAGTCATAAGCCAGGTCAATAATGCAAATCATTAAGTTGTTCATACTTTTTAAAAATCACTTTTATTATCTTTAATACCTTTAATATCCTTGTATGAAGGAGTTCTCATTTAACAAAGCAGTTTATCAATACAATATATCTTAAATAATATCACCCCTTCAGCATTCTCATCTATCCTTCCCCTAACTACCCCTTCACCAGTTTTCTTAATTTTATAGGATATACATTGGACTGCATTCTCCCATGTTTTTATTTTTCTACACATTCTCATAAACCCTACCCCATACTGTGCCTTTTGAGTACCCACTTCCTGGTGTTTTAATTTGCTGAACTTGGGTCTTGATTTTGTCACCACCCACCCTGCCCTCACCCCCACTCTGGGCTTGAACTCTGGGCTTGGGAGCAACCTCTGAGCTTCTTTTGCTGAAGCTTAGCACACTTTCACTTGAGCCACAGAGCCAGTTGTGTCTGTTTTGAGTGGTTTATTGGAGATAAGAGACTCATGGATTTTCCTGCCCAGCCTGGCTTCAAACTGCAATCCTCAGACCTCAGCCTCTTGAGGGCTAGGATTACAGGTGTGAGCCACCAGTGTGATTGGCTGATTTGGGCTTCTTAAGAAATCACGCTGGGCTGGGAAGGTGGCTCAGTGGTAGAGCACTTGCCTTGCATGTCTGAGGCGCTGGGTTCAATTCCTCAGCACCACATAAGCAAAAAGAAAAAAAAGCCGGAAGTGG
>NW_012267305.1:5308644-5309095 GCF_000151885.1 Dipodomys ordii
CACATAAGCAAAAAGAAAAAAAAGCCGGAAGTGGCGCTGTGGCTCAAGTGGTAGAGTGCTAGCCTTGAGCTGAAGAGCTGAGGGACAGTGCCCAGTCCCAGAGTTCTGGCCCCACGACCGGTCCCCCCCCCAAAAAAATCACACTATTTGAGATCTCATGTAAATCTATCATATTTCAGTACTATGAAACACTAAGCCTAAAATCATGAACAAAAAGTGACTGAATGAAAATGTGATCATTCTGAGTCAAAATGATTTCTATTTATAGCTATCCTATAACTTTTTTGTTCTATTTGGCAGTACTGGATATTGAAATCAAGCTTCATATACTTGGAACTCAAAAAATTAAATCCCCGAACAACAAATCCTCAAAGAAACAACTGCCCAATAAATAAGTGGGCGAAAGACTTAAAGAGAAACTTCTCTGAAGAAGAAAGAAAGATGGCCAATA
>NW_012267305.1:5309450-5333453 GCF_000151885.1 Dipodomys ordii
TTAAGTGAAGTAAGCCAGGCCCAAAGAAACATAGGTCCCATGGTTTCCCTTATTTGCAATATCTAGTATATGTCTGAGACAAGCAGAAAAAGTCACATAAGTTGATGTTAGGTGAAATGAACCCTAAGATATGTATTCAAATGTTTTTTTTCTTTCATGCATGTGTTTCTAACGCATTTATAAGATTATTTTTTGTTGCTTTGTATGTCCTCCCCCACAGTATAACCGCTGCTTTCACCGTATTTCTTGTTGGTATAATTTGTGGAGGGGAAAGGGAAAAACAAGTCGTTTAAATAAGGATACAGGTGGACCCGTTGAAATAATGAGAAGTACAAGTTGTCATGTCGAAAACGAACTTTACAACTTTGGTGGGGGGGAGGATTGGGTAGGGGGATGAGGGGAGGCTGGGAAGGGATGGGAAGGGTAAACAAAGGAGGAGGCTACAATGCTTAAGAAATGTACTCATTAGCTTGCTCATCTAATTGTAACCCCTCTGTACAGTATTTTCACAATAAAAAATAAATAAAAATTTAAGAAAAGAAAAGAAATCAGGCCTCATGCTTGCATGGCTTTATTTGCTCTACTACTTGAAACACATCTCCATCTCAGCTCTTTGCTAATTATTTCAGAGATGAAGTGTGACATAATTTCCTGCTCAAGCTGGTTTTGAACTGAGATCTCACCCTCTAAGTAGTTGGATTACAGGCATGAGCTATTGGTGCCTTACTGACTTTTGATTTTCTTGTTGAATTATTATTCAGAGCAATAAAACCTCACATCCCAAAGGCATTTTGTTTCACCAGGTTAACTTAATGAAAATTAATAATGATAACCATTAAACTTATGTAGCATGTAATTTTAGACATTAGTTCAATCACTGTCTCAATTACTTCAAACTATTTTGGTCAATGCCATTAGAAACATGAAGTTTCTGGTATTCAAACATTTTGGGCTTGTAGAAATGCAAGTGTAATTTATTGAACTAATTGTTACTCCGTTTTAGAAATTAAACAGTATAAATAAAATAAAACACAGAGGCTAGGTCTCATACCTCAAGCATACAAGGAGAGCCATGATACAACATGCCTAGCCCGAGAGAGAGCTCATGTCTATCTCACCCTTCTCATTAGAGTTCATATGTACCATCTTTTGAATCTGGAAGCTTCACTTTTGTGACCATCTCCCTTCACATTCATTGCAAACTTTTACTTTTACTGTCACCTTCTCTGAGAGGGAATGTCAAACATCCAAGGCTTGTTACTGAAACAAATACTAGGCATTTATACTTTAATTATGAGAGACCTCAGGGGAAAAAAATCTAACATCTAAATGACTGTAAATATTCTCCAAGGAAAATCTGCCCTCCTCAATCGATTATTAATTAATTATTACTATTAATATATAAATTTTCATACTAGAATATGATTTTTATAATTCACTTTCTAAGCATAATTATTTTGTCTATTTTTTGTCCTGTGACTTTTTGCTTTCTTTATTCCTGTTGATATTGTGTAAAATAACTGGCATTTAGAACACAAAAACCTATTCGCTTTATTATCCTAAATTCATCTTTCAAATTTGTAATTATAGATAGGTCAGGTATAAGTATGTTGATATTTAAAACTCTTTGTAGCTTTCACACTTAAAGCTTTCTATTGTCTTTCTCTCATTGTTCCATAGGAAACAATGAACTCAAAGGAGATAGATGTTTGACAACTTTAATCCACTCATCTCATTACCTAGTAACTGATTGTTGAGGATAACATTTTTGTGCTTCTTAATAATTAGGCAATGATAAAAATGAGAAGAAAGCTAAATAATATCAAAAGAACAATAAGGAAAACAATTACTTATAAGAATTCATTTTAGCAAGTAATTGCTTTCAGGAGATTGTTGTTTAACATAATTCTATCTTAATAAAGTTGCCATGATTTTATTCATCCAGTAACATAACATTCTATTTCATACTAAATATCACTACCAGGGAATATTCAGTTTCAATCACAAAAGAGGAAAACAAGGCATAGAAAAATTACAAAGGTCACTGTATTTGATGTTGATATAATTTGTGGAGGGGAAGGGAAAAAAACAAACTGTTTAAATAGGGATACAGGTGGACCCATTGCAACAATGAGATGTACAAGACGTTATGTCCAAAAAACGAACTTTACAACTTTGGTGGAGTTGGGGGTGGGGGAGTGGGGTGATGGGGGAATGTGGAGAGGGGAAGGGATGGTAAGGGGAAACAAAGGAGGAGGCAACAATGCTTGATAAGAAATGCATTATCTTCTTGCCCATGTAATTGTAACTCCTCTGTATGGTATTTTCACAATAATAAAAAAAATTACAAAGGTTCCCAAGAATACACAGAATCTTATGTCTCATGTATCTCACAACTGTAATTAAATGACATCTCCTTGACAAGTACATCTTCAATTTTGTAACTTCACCTCTTACACAATATAGACCTTTCTGTTAATTTTTCTGTAGACTATATTATCATGTAAATTGTTATATTTTATCCACTTATCATTTAATATCTCTTTCTTCTACAAGGTTAACTCCATGACAGCAACATTTTTCATCAGTATTCTTTACTACTTATCACAAGCTTTTGATAAATGTTTTTTAAATATATACAAAAGGGATGCATGAGTCAGATGGAAAATGAAAAGCAAGAACAGTTATTATGTATGATTAATCACCATCTACGTTTTTATATATTGGATTTTAAAAAGGAAGGATAGTAGCTATTACTCAACATCATTATATAAACATGAGGGATAATTTTCATTATTTCATCCTTCAGGAACTTCATTCAAAAAGTCTCCATTATATAGAAAAACATCTCACCTTGAATCATATAGTCAAATTTTATGAATGCATTTTAGGTAAGAATAAAGAAAAGAAAAAGGCCTACTTCTTTTGGTACATGCCAAGTAGACAGTAGACTAATATAATGGAAATGCGTACTTTATGTGGACTAAATTGATATATAGACTATTTAATGTTAATTCAAACATGAATAGAAAAACAAAAGTATAATGTACTCTGGACCACCCACCAGGCAGAATTCGTGCTTCCTCGAGACAGGATATATGAATCATAGATCAGCTAAAGCCAATTTTCTCAACGTCACAGTTGTACCAAGAAAATGTTTCAAAAAATAAAAACAAGAAGCAGACAAACATAGTAATCCTTACTTAATACTCCTGGTCCCATTTTAAGGTTTTTTTTTAATAAGACACACTAAAATGATGCCTTGCACACGGGTCCAGGAACATGGATGAATTGGACTTGAATTTGGCATTCATTGATAATGGCTCCTATAAGAACCAGTAGACTTGTTTCAAATACTTTTGGTCAGAAAGAAATCAAATGAACATAATAAAAAACATAAACTTTAACAATGTATAAAACAAAAGATTCACACATGATCAGAGCTCTCTCCCAATGGTGAGACAGGCAGAGGGAAAACAAACACAAATATAGAGATTGTTCTTAGTGTTGAAACTAAACTTATTTTTCATGGGTAGAAAAATGTACAAGTGATACATGTTGAGGTGGGAAAGAAGATAATTGACTTAGTCTCCTTTGGACATGGTTGATGACCATTTGTTGTAGAGGGAAAAGAAGATTGAGTCTAACTGTTCTCTTTGTTTCTTTTTCCTTATGCATAATATTCAGTCAGTAACCTTGTCATGTCTTACAACCAAGATTCTTATGAGGGCTCAAAGAGCATACTGCCTGTAGATGTATTTTTTATCAGGTTAATTTGTATTCTACATAAGGATAATGAACTGTTTGTTTTTTAGAAGGAGCAAAGAAAATATAGAATTTCCCAAAGGAAAAATCATGTTTAGCACTTGCAGACTCCTAATTCAGTGTCAAATCGGTTGCACTAACCCTGGATCTATTCGGAGTGTTGAAAATATGATATCATTCAGTGTAGTGGTTCATGTCTGTAATCTCAGCTACTTCAGAGGCTGGGGTCAGGAGGATTATATTTGGTTGGCAGCCTGAGCAAAAGTCTATGAAACCTTCTCTCACAAATAACCTAAAAGCAAAAGTTCTAGACACATGACTCAAATGGTGGAACACTTGCCTGGAAAGTATTAGGTATGAAGTTCAGACTCAGGCACTAAAGGAAAGAAATAGAGCAAAAAATACAATTTAGGATCTAATAGATTACATTATTGAATAAGGATTTGAATCAATGAAGGGTATGTGTCATCCAAACTTCTTTAAATTATATCATAAGCATAGGTTTGGGCTTAGCAAACCATAAAGTCTAGTAGGTAAGAAATACAAATAAAATAATGACTATCTATTGTGTTTGAGAAAACATTTATTCTTCTTTTGTTTTTGCAGACAACCACATTCATCCTGCCAAGGTTAAAGTCTGTACGTAACATAAGAAAAAACAGGAAGTGATACTTTGTGAATCATTTCAATTTCCTGTCTAAGGAAGGAGTCATATAGCAAGAAAGTATTTTAGAGACAGCAATCAGGTTTAAAATATCTCCCAAGACCCATTGCAACAATGTAACCCACAAAACAGTATATTGGAAATGTATCTTACAACTTTGGGCAGAAGAGGGGGAAGAAGGGAGGGAAGATGAGGAGGGAAGGGATAGTGGGAGAACAACAAGGGAAGGGGTAACACTGCTGGACATGAAATGTACTCAATGCCTTACTGTAGCCCCTCTGTACAGCATCTTTACAATAAAATAAAATTTAAAAAATAAAAAATAGCTTCCAAGGATGTCTTTTACTTCATCACTTTTTGTAGAAACATACTGAGAATTTATTATTAGATAAACTATATAAATGCATTTAAACTGTGGAGAACTAATATCTTAGTCCATTACCTAAACTTTCCAAGCTCTCCTGCAAGATACATCTCAGCATATCTTTTATTCTCAGAATGTATGTATTTATCCTTTTGACTGCTAATATATTGAGAGCAAGGATTATATTGAGTGAGTATATTGAGTAAGTATTGATTCATGAAATGGTATTGAGGGATGATACTATTATTTCAGGAAGAACAACCAATAATCAGAATGTAGTCATTAGAGTGAAATAGTTAATAACAGTAAGCCAGGATGGGGATGGGTTCATGTGAGAAGAAACTAAAAGAAGAGAAATAATTGTTGCAGCAATATATAGCCCTTATCTTATTTTAAACTAAATAATTACTTAAAATCCAACAATAAACAGAGCAGACATAATTCATACTCTTAGAGAATATTCGGTATAGAGTGAAATACATGTTCAAGCAATCCCAGGAACCATGATGATTCAAATAAAGAGCAAGAATAAATCCAATGGATTATATCACTTTTAAGAAGAATCTTACCCAGTCACAAAAGCGAGTAAATTCATTAGACTCCATTACTCAGCTCAAAATTAAAGACTTGAATATGCCTCACTAGGAGACTGGGGTCATATAACAGAGATGAAGTACCAAAGAACATTTCACAAGCCTTAATAATTAGAATTGTGAAGGCATGAGTTGGGTACAGCAAAACTGCAAAAGCAAACACCTAAGAATTATCCTGCTTGATAAGACTTGGTGATAAATGAAAGTGACATATATATTCACCTGATCAATCATTCATTTAAAAGCTATTTGATTGTTATTGTAAAACATATTTTTTATTCTCTGTAAGTAGTTGTACAAAGGATTACCATTCACCAAAGCAGTTTATGAATACTGTGTAACTTGACCAAGGTTACCCTTTTTAACATTCTGATAAACCCCTCCAAACCCACTGTTCCCCTCACTTTTCTTAAGTTTTATGATATATATTGAGTTTTTACCATTTTAAAAATGTTTATATATACAATGCCTCCTTAACTATGTCATCCCTTTAACATTTTCACTCACCTTCAACCCATACTATCTCTTATTTTTTCCATTCTGAACTCTTTACTGCATTCTTCCCTCTAGTCCCCTGGAAGTACCCATTTCCTGGTACTTATTTTGTTGGGCTTTGACTTAGCTTGATAAGAAATGTACTCATTATCTTGCCCATGTAATTCTAATCCCTCTGTATGGTATTTTCACAATAAAAAAAGAATTTCACTATTTGTACTCTCCATAGTCTATCACACTTCAGGTAATTAATTTGTGACTCCTTAATTACCATCCTTTGTGTTTACTTGTAGATTTATATGCATATTATAGCTACCACAAATGAGAGAAACTATGTAATGTTTGATTTTCTGGGTTTGGCTATTCTCTTAATATATCTATTTTCTGTCCATTTTCTTATGAATGGTATCATATCCTTCTTTCTGATGGATGAGTAGAATTCCATTGTTACTGGTATTTTTAACTCAATAAGAACTCTTTCAGTGAAGAGTATAAACTCCTGAGTCAAAATGTCCAAACTATTCTATGGCCAAAAGCAAAAATACAACCTGTTAATATTATGATCATAATGTTTTATATAATAACATAATGCTTTTTGTAAATATCATCACATAGTTTCACAAATTCTACTGTTAAAATAATTTAAATCAGGTATCAACACATTTATGCCTATACGTTTGAACACACCTTTCTTCCAGAATAATAATTTGAAATCAAGTTTTGATTCCACTTATTAAATAGGTGCCAAATGAGCAACATTGTATTTTTGTCACTCTTGCTAGAAAGATTTTTATTATATATTTTTATTGTAAAAATACTGTACAGAGGGGTTACAATTACATGAGTAAGGTAATGAGTCCATTTCCTATAGAGCATTGTTACCTCCTCCTTTGTTTTCCCCCTACCATCACTTCCCTCTCCACCTCCCCAACTCCTCCTGCTCTCCCCACCCCGACATCATGAAGGAAATTTAAAGTTATATTTGTATATTTGACAAAAATCTCTAATATAGGGTAGGCACTCAACATATCATGCAGAAATGGAGCTAGATTTCAGTCACTCACCAAAGAAGAATGGGTCTAAGGGTGAGTGATTTCTGTTTGTTTCACTTGATAAATTCATAATTATTCATCATAAGTTCAATTTAATTATTTTAATCTTGGAGACATACAGAATATACAACTTAAAAATTGGTTTATGAGTACGTAGGGTTAGTGGATGATATTGAGGCAATGCATAATTTAATTTTTTAGCTATTTTGCCTTCCTGTAGTCTATAAAATGATCTTTACTCACTAAGCATACAAAATCTGAAAGTGAGGGTCTGCAAACAGGAAGTATTATATCTGTCAAGCATTGTAGTAAGAATTATACCAAAATACAACAGAATAAAATGATAGAAAATGAAAGAAGAAATGTAATACATAACTTGTGGCTGCTCCGGAGACCCAGACAATTTCTAAAAAGTCCCTGTGTACATTTGGAGGTCATGATAAAAGCATTAGGCTCAGTGAGAAATGATTCAGAGAGTTATTGCTGACAAGTTTCAAGGGAATTGTAAGTGGTTCCTTTTCTTCTCAAACCTAGAAATTCATGTGCCTTTATAGACATAATCACACAATCAACTGCTATTTGAGGATTTCAAAGAAAGGTAAGAGCCAGAGAAATGGAGGAACCATCACTTTGAATGCATAAAGGAAAGATGAGCCAGTGAATTTAGTGAACTGAACTCAAGTGTCTCTTTGAGCAAAGATACTTGAACATTTTTTGGAATATGAGCTACTCGTAAGAAACAACTAAGAAAGAGAAACTAAATTTACTCTGCTATCTACTGTTTTAAGCAGCAAAAAGGAATCTATGATCTTGACTTTGTGAAGGGACCTGTGTATAGGAGAACCCTAGTGGAAAGTAAGTTCCCTTCCTTTAGATTCCCAGAGATACCGAAGAAACATTAATCATTTCTGAATTGATCCAAATATTCCATCACCAAACAATGTCAGTGAGATAGGAATGCTTTCTTCCTTTACTTCAATGTGTCAGGAGAAAGACTGGCTAGAAAAGAGCAAAACTATAGGTGAGGAAATCATAAGAAAGCTACTATTCAAAAGGAATTGCTATGTGTTCAATCCACAATACTAAGGGTGGGGGAGAAAGAAAAACAAAGGAAGAAGGATGGAAGGAAGGAAGGAAGGAAGGAAGGAAGGAAGGAAGGAAGGAAGGAAGGAAAGAAGGAAGGAAAGAAGGAAGAGGGAAAAGGGAGAGGAAGAAAGTGAGAGTTAGCAAAAGGAGAGAAAACAGAGAATGTCACTTGTAGTCTGGGTGCAGTTTAATTACCAGAGTAAGGCTATTTATTTGGTTATGTTTAAAATGAAACAAGATGAAAATTATTGTAACGTTAAGAATGTTTATAAAAAAGAATGTTTATAAAAAAGAATGTTTATAAAACACCTTCCAGGGATCTAATATGGAACAGATAAACCTCAAAGGCCACAAAGCCACAGAGATTTAAAGGACCAATAGAAGGAAAATAATAATAAGCTTATAAATATGTCCTAGAAGTTTAACTTTCTCATTGTAATAGTAAAAATAAATCCTGTATATTTTAAATATTGGAGAGATGTTGCTGAAATAATAAGAAATACAGATGATTCCCAATGCTAACTGTTCGGTTGGCAGAAAATTCTTTCTACTTTTTACAAATGAATACAAAAATAATTTAGTGTCACTGGAATTACCATTGATTCTGTGAACAACACAGGAAAGATACTTTCTGAATGTATTTCTTAATTATCAATTAGCCTATTTACACTATTTGCATTTACTCAAAAGATTCAATGTCCCTAACTTAAATTCTGTGTGTATCTGTGAGAATATAAAATGATAACAGCAAGATTATAATCATTTCCGCATACCAAATACCTGCTTTCTATAATTTAGTTAAATGTTTCAGTACTTACAAGTGAAACATTTATAACTCTTTCAGGAAAACTAGAATTTAGTGAAAATCTAGACAAAAGTCTCAGAGTTTTCTGTGTTTAACAGTGTAAAATGCTTTAGAATTTAACAAAGAGTCAGCAAACAGCATTGGAGCTTTGTGTAATTTTTGCCTTTGGACTACTGAATGAAAGTATGGGTCTTGACGAATGTAAGAAAAGGAGGAAATGTAACTTAAGAAGCTTTCTTAAGTTTTAATGCATAAATTAATCTATCATGCAATGAAGTACTTAATGCCTCTATACCAAGATTCTTGGGAAAAAATCCCTAAAACATTCAAGTTAAATAGCTATGTTCATGGTGAGAATAAACATTATTTCTATTATTTATAATAATGAGAACCCTAGGATCCTGTGTTTCTATCAATGCCCTGTTTCACATAGCATTCATTTGAAAGTTTGAAACCTTGCTTTTGCAATCTCTCTAATGCTTGTTGGGTCTGTCTTTATCCTTACATTAAGTATTTCTGATTTTTCTCTGAGAGTAGTGAAAGTATTTAATACTGAAAGTTGTAGAAATTACTGAGGGCCCTGTGCTTACTAGACAAGTGATCTACTACTTGAGCTATGCCTCCAAACATCTAAAGTCTTAATTTTGACTAGGCAAAACATACATAAACCAATCAATAAATACTAGACCACATATGTAGGTACAATTAAATATACAGAGTTCAGGAAGATATAGTGTTAAAAGAAGCTATTAGGAGGATTTTTTTTCTCAGTAACCTCTCTCCAAATAATCTATGTACCTTGCGCCAAGTGTAAGGCATTTAAGATTTTTCATAATTGTTCCCTTTTCAATATTAGTATTAGTATTAATAGTATTAATGTATTACTTATACATCATCATTTCTATTACACACACATACACATATACATACACATGCTTTTCACTATGCCATGTTTCCAGGTCAAAACCGATAGAATATTTACAAGAAGTAAGACCAGCAGAGTGGTAATTATCACATCCAGTCACATACATATCAGTTCCTTTGATGATTTCTTTACTACTAAACAACTTCATGATGCCTCCATTAACTTGAGTTAACAAAGATCTTAAATTGTTGGATGAGGTTTACCTTTCATTTGATGAACCCACTATTGTAAAAGTGGGCACAATTCCAATTTTCACCTGCAGGATTAACAATCTTAATCATAGTAGTAAAGTATGCTTTAAATGCATTGAATAAACTTGGTTGTCAATGTTGAAAAATCAAAGTAAAATAAAAAATAAACAACATGATCTGTGGATATTTTCTGTTGTCTTTTTTCTTGTATTGGTGAATATTAATTGTACATTAAGGTGTTTCATTTTAACATTTTTTATACATGCACACAATGTACTTTGATCAACTTCACCCCTCTATTTCTTCTTTACCCCCACTCCATTTTATTCACCTAAAATGTAAAATACTAATTGCCTCAAGGAATACAGTTTTTAAACACAATAGTCTTTTTTTTTATTGTGAAAATACCATACAGAGGGGTTACAATTACATGGGCAAGATAGTGAGTACATTTCTTATCAAGCATTGTTGCCTCCTCCTTTGTTTCCCCATACCATCCCTTCCCCTCTCCACCTCACACCCCCATACCCCCATATCCCCCTACCACCTCCCATCCCCCCACTCCCCACCCCGCCAAAGTTGTAAAGTTCATTTTTCAACATAACTGTCTTGTCCATCTCATTGTTGTAATGGGTCCACCTGTAACCCTATTTAAACATTTTGTTTTTTCCCTTCCACTCCTCAAATTATATCAACATCAAATACAGTGAAAGCAGGGCTTATACCCTAGGGGAGGTTCATACAAAGCAACAAAGAAATCATCTTATAAATATGTTGGATACAATTGCAGGAAGGAAAAAAAAAGCATTTGAATCCTTATCTTGGGGTTCATTTTGCCTAACATGAACTTGTCTGAGTTTCTGTTTGTCTTAGACATATACTAGTTATTGCAAATAAGGGAAATCATGGGACTTATATTTCTTTGGGCCTGGCTTACTTCACTTAATACAGTCTTTAAATAAAGCTTTTAAATCTATCTTTTATATTTTAAGTTTATGTGATTAGTGAACATTATTTAAAAAAAAACTTTTGTCAAGGTGATGTACAGAGAGGTTATAGTTATATAAGTAAGTTAGTGATTACATTTCTTGTCTAACTTGTTACCCATTCCCTCATTTTTCTTCCTCTTTCCTTCCCCAAGCAATCCCCTCGAAGTTGTACAGATAATTTCCAACATAATGTCTTGTGAGTATTGCTGTTGCATAGATTCCCCCTTTCTCCTTTGTCTCACCATCCTCTACTTCTTCTTTTTAACTTGCTTCTCACTCCTTTCCATTTCTCTCCCACTTCCCTAGCAGTTCTCCATCAGTTTTAATGGTCTTGTTTTACCTAGGCAAACATTCCGTAGTACACTGTGTATCTGTTGGTAAATAGATTGTCATTCTTGGTCCTGTGCTGCAGATTTACATTACAGACCTTTTCTTTGTGGACTTTTTCATTTATGGAAAATGAAACATCAAAGTTCAAGTTTTTGTATATGCTTACTTAACAAAGGAAATTATTCCATTAGTACTTGCACCATTTCAGAATGTAAATCACTGCCTCCTAATCAAAGACTGTTTAGCTGCTTTATCTACTTGCATTTAAAGGCTCACTGTTTTTTCTCCTCTATGGAAAATAATGTTCTCAGGAAATGACAGATTTAGTGGTGTGGGTGTAAAGAAAGTTGTAACACCATAAACAATAATCTAATTAATCATATGCTTCCAGAGAGTAATGAAATCTGGACATAAGAAATATTGTAATTGGGGCTGGGAAGGTGGCTCAGTGGTAGAGTGCTTGCCTTGCATGCATGAGGCCCTGGGTTCGATTCCTCAGCACCACATAAACAAAAAAGAAAAGAAAAGAAAAAAGCCAGAAGTGGCGCTGTGGCTCAAGTTGTAGAGTGCTAGCCTTGAGCTGAAGAGCTGAGGGACAGTGCCCAGGCCCAGAGTTCAGGCCCCACGACCGGAACCAAAAATAAAAAAGAAATATTGTAATTATCTTATTTTCTATCGTCTTCATAATGCAAAGGAAGTTGTACAGCTTCCAAAGTTTTTAAATTTTATTTTTATTGTAAAGATGCTGTACAGAGGGGTTACAGTTACATGAGTAAGGCAATGACTACATTACTTGTCGAGTAGTTACCCCCTCCTTTGTTGTTCTCCCACTATCCCTTCCCTCCCTACCTTCCTCACCCCCGCCAAATTGTAAAGTTCATTTCCAATATAGTGTCTTGTGGGCATCATTGTTCTAATGAGTCACCCTGTGTCCTGGTTTCAGCATTTTGTTATTCCCCTTCCCCTCCCAAATTAGAACAATATATATACAAGATGCAGAGTACCAAAATCAAATACAGTGACAATAGGGGATATACCATAGGGCGAAGAACATACAAAAGAAACAAAAAATGACATAGTATATTAAAAACAATAACAACAACAAATAAAGACCTCTTGTGTCCATATCTTGGGGTTTCAAATTTAAACAGGAATCTTTATGTTTCATCATTAACAGAGTTACAACTTGGTCAACGTGATTATTATGGATCATTTCATTAATTAAAATATTTAGAACTTGTTAAGAAAATATTTACTTTTATATTGCTGTCTCAGTTGAGAATTAATCATTTTGTTTATTATGAAGATTTACAATGATTTTTTTTATATAAAGGATGTATGGTCTTGTAAAAATGGTCTTGTTACATAGAATCCAACTTTTACCATTTAAAGTGATGTAGGACTGCATTAGCATGACATGAAATCAGCCTAAATTGACACAAGAATAAGGTCATTCTTTTAGCAGTGACAAGATCCCAAGAATTTCCAAATATAACAGTTCTAACCACCAAACTAGCCACACTGCTTTTAAAACAAAATCACATTGGTGCTTATAATAAATGAAAAATGTAGGCTTTTAGAAAAAAAAGAAAGTCCTTACTTAACCAAAGTGCTTCTTACCATTAATTCACCACCATTTCAATCTGCTCATATAGAAGGTATTAGAATAAAGTACTGGGATTTATAAACATGTACACCCTCATGCAATTGGTTATAACAATTTATCCAGCCCTTGCAAAGAAAAAACAGATTGGAATACACTAATGTAGCAAGCCATCCATTAAATGGATGGACTTTTGTTAAAAAAAAAAAGCAAAGGTAGAATTACATGTAGAATGTGCTCTAATTTATAATTTAATAAAGTTTACATCTCAAAAAGAGCAAAACATTTGCTTCATTTGATAAATTAATAAATCTGTTTTGATATATTGATAACTCCTAATGCTTGCTCGTGGTATGTTTTATGGTATTTTTTTAACTCCAAACTTTCCTTAAGTGGATAAACCAGTTTATATTTGCACCAGTAATGAATGAGAACTCGCATTATTATGTATCATTATCCTTATTTCTTGCAGGTTTTCTGGATTTTTAACACTCTATTAGCATTTAGTGGAACTGCACTGTTCTTTTGATATACATTTCTCTGATGCTATATAAAGTGCAGTAACTTTCACCTCTTTTAAAAATGTATTTTTATTATTTTTAATAGTTGTACAAAGGAGTTGACAGTGAACATTGCACTTTATGAATACAATCCATCTTGATTAATTTCATTCCTTTCATTATTTTTCTCCATTTCTCCCATCTTACCCCTTTCCTCAATTTTTTAAAATGTTTGTAGTTTATGCGTTGAATTTTATATTTCCTTCCACCCCTCTTGGTCTCTTTATTCCTCTACCACTCTCCCTTTGATCCCACTCCCCTTTTGAGTACCTATTTCATGTTATTTTGTTAGACTCTGAATTACCTTCTTAAGAAATTACACTGCTTGATTTCTCCCATGATTCTACCATAATAGAGCTAACACATTTGAGTACACTTGCATATCACCTCAAAGTGTTTATTTATACATTTATGACTTGATTATAGTTTCCAAATATGGAAAAATGTGTTTCTTTTGTCTCTTTGGGCCTGCCTTAGTTCACTCAGCATGATTATTTCCAAGTCATTTATCTGTATTTTTTCATAAACCAGCTTGTTATTTGTTTATCTTTTGGATGAAATGTGCATCTCAATTTTTCATTCATTTTTAACTTTCTTGGTTATTTTCTTAATAGTTGATTTTAAGAAGTCTTTGCACAATCAGGCTAATAATATTTCACCACATATTTTCTACTGTTCTGATTCATAATTCTTACAGTGGCTTTGGCAGAGTTGGAACTTTTTAGTTTAATGAAGCCCACCTTATCAATTGTTTCTTTCATGGATTTGGCCTTTGGTGTTTTATCTAAAAAAATTACCAAATTCAAAGTCATCTAAATTTTCTCTTAGGCTACTATTAGATCATGAAAGCTCATCTGTATAGTCTTTCAAGCCTTACTTGGCCTTCTGTTCTCTTCTTAGAGTATGAAAGATATTCCTATTAACATTTAGCCTTAAGTTTATATTTAATAAAATGAAAAACAGGTACACAAATATGATCTTGAATCATAGGAAAACTAGAAGGTGAAACATGAACTTTCTATGTACTCACTTGTTAAATATTTGAAAATTTTCTCCTACAATTGTAAATTTTATAATGATTATTTATGAAAATTAAAAGAAAAGTAACTAGGTAATGGATCTGTGACTCAAGTGGCAAGTGGTAGCCTTGATTAAAAAATAAAAATAAAAATAAAGCTCGGATACAATACCAAAACCCTGAGTACAAGCCCCAGAACTAGCACAAAAAAGATAAAATACCCACTAGTATTTCAAAACTTATTTAGTTTGCTGAAGGAAATGCCTCCTTATAGTCCCAGTTATTAACATCTATATACCCTGATCTTCTTCAGTTCCACAAAGCGTTTTTGTTACAGCATCTTTAACATTGACATGTTATTCAATATATTTATAGTGAACAATTTCAATTTTCAAATAAATGTGTAATGCAATTTTAGTTTTTCAAGTTAGGCTTAAATATGTATACAACAGTAATACTTAAAACACTGACAATTATAACTGGTTTATGTGTTTAGAGAATGTCAGTGTCTTGTATATTTCCAACAGTTCACAAAATGAAGCTCTTTTAATATAGATACATCATTCATAGATAGATAGATAGATAGATAGAGATAGATAGATAGATAGATAGATAGATAGATAGATAGATAGATGTAGAATCAGTTTATTTTGCAAGAACCTCTGGTGGTTATAACTAGCATTTTATTTGGAGTCTTCTGGACTTCTACATTGTTAGCTTTAAGTAAGTGTATGCAAATGTGATTAAAATATGATCTTTGAAATGATTCTGACTCAACAAGAAATGTTCTAAGTACATTTTTAAAGTAGACAATGTCACTTATGCTGTCGAAAGACTATTGAGTGTAATGCTTGATACAAAGTAAATCTATATCTAATTGTTCATATAAAATGACAAATGCAATCAAATATGTTGTGCTTTACTGACTTCCTGTTCCAGAATTTAAAATAAAATTTTATCTGACTTAAAGTGATGGATGGTGCTAGCTATCCTATCCCCACCATATCATATTAAACATCAGTTAACTCTTTCTTTTTTGTAAGTGGAGAAAATAACAAAATATATTAAATTGCTGAAATTGCTTTGAGGCATTTTTTTTCTTTTCTAAATGTTGATTTGTTTTTGGTCCCAGGATAGTGTACTGAAATGCTGAGAAATAACATCTGAACATTCAATGTCAACAAATAGCATTCAAAAGAATGGTCTTATTTTTTATATTTATTTTTATGTATATTTAGCTCAAAGTAGAATGAGGAAATCATATTTGTTTTGGTTTTCATTTTAATTTGGAAGATGAAATAATTAGAGTCTTTGCATGAAACAGATTGATCCAGTTTATAAATTTAAAAAACCTTAATATATAATAGGAAAACATTGTAAAATTAGATCCATTTATGAACATTCTTATAAGGCTTTCATTTTCAACTAATCTTATTTTTATCCATTAAGAAATATTGCCATACATGGGGATTCATTATAATTAGGTTTTCTGAGAAAACGTTGCAGCAGTGAAATCATTCTACTTTGAATCTCGTGGAATTATAAGATTTGGTCATTATTTCTTCTGTATAAAGAATTTAGCAGGTTACTTGAAATATAAATCTGAGTACATTAATATATCTCACAATTTGCTCCACTAATATCATATTTAAGGAAATATATAGAAAACAATTATCTCAGCATTGGAATGCTGTCATCTCACTGAACTAACTGGCTGATGTATTCAAGTATGGTTCCTTTGACTGGAATTATAGACTAGATTTTTTAGATTAATTTGAATAGTGTTCCAAGCGTTGATTTTTCTTTAACATTCAGGATTTTTGTCTTAAAAATTGGGCAGAATATTTCTCAGGAACTCTTCACTCGGAGTACTTTTGTTCTTTTTAGTTTCTTTGAATCAATGCAGGCAATGTGATGATGTTATATGCCTAAACATTCAAACATGTCACCAAGAATATTCCTAGAGCCCGAAGTAATGGTTTCATTTGTATTATTTTGTTGATAGCTCCATACTAAACACTAAATATTTGAGTAAAAAGGTATGATGCATGTTATTCAAACTTAAGCCTTTAAGGTATTGTTTTTGTCTTCTTTTACTATTAGTATATTCCTGTAAAATTATCTTTAATGTTGTTTCCTCCATCTTCTCAATTCCCCCTTTAGTACTGTTACTTCAGACTGTGTTGGGAGTTCTGCTCAGGGTAATAAGGCAAGAAAAAAATCATCCTAAATTAGCAAGTTGGAATTAAAATGCATTGCTTTTTGAGGAGAGCATGATGGATAAAGAAAGTACTAAGGGATTCTACAAAAATCTTAAGATTACTAAGGAATTCAGAAAATACATATAAGATATAAGATCAACACAAAATAAATTAGTACAGTTTTAGAAAGTATCAACCAAAAATTTGAAAGTTAACAATTCTATTTCCACTATCACCAAATAGAATAAAATTATTAGTTATGAGTCTAATCAAGGAAATGACTTATCAACTGAAGACTATAAACATTGCTAGAAATGAGGATTCAAATAAAAATGAATCCCATTTTCTTATTTTTTTGCCACTTAAATCAGTTTATGCATACAATGCATCTTGGTCAATGTTACTCCTTTCAACATTCTCACCCATCTCTCTTCTACCCATTCCTTCCCTCACTTTTCTTGATTTCATAATATATACATTGAATTATTATTTTTATTTTTTCCCCAGGGCTGAGGACCGAACCCAGGGCCTTGCGCCCGCGGGGCGGGCACCCTTCCACTGGGCTAAACTCCCAGCCCCTACATTGAATTCTTGACCGCACATCCCCTTTTTCTTTTCATTGTCTAGCCCTCTCCCCTGGATTCCCCCCACACACACCTCATTCAAGTACCCACTTCCTGGTGTTTCCTTTTTTGAACTTTTCCTTTGCCTTTCTAAGGAATTACATGACTGAAGATCCCCCTTGAATCTACCATATATCAGTTATTTCATTAGTATACCTTACATACCACCCAACATATCCACATGTAAGTTCATAAGCTAAATCTAGCTTTCATAAATGAAAGAAAACATACAAACATCCAACCTTTGTTTTTCTGGGCCTGGCTTACTTCACTTATCATAATTTGTTATAGGTCTTTCTCTTTCTTTACAACAGATACTATATCATTCTTTGTAATGGATAAGCAAAATTCCATAGTGTATGTAAAGCACAATTTTTGATCCATTCGTCCATTAAGGGGCATCTGGGTTGAATTCCTAATTTGACTATGGTGAATAGTGCTGCAAAAACATGATAGTGCTGGTGGCTTCATTGTATCCATTTTCAGTAGGAGACTGATTATTGTTCAAATGACAATAAGCTCCTAAATAATGAATAGATATTCTAATATTCTATGAAAATAAAATGATTTTTCTAAACATAAAAATTTACAATCCTAAACGTAATGGAATTTCAAAAGAAACTTAATAGTCAAAACAATCTTGAAAAACAAAAGCATAGTTGGAGAATTCATGTTTCCTGATGTACACTTTACTACAGAAGTCTACTAATCAAAATATTACTCTCCTATGTAAAAGAATTGAGAGTCTAGAAATAAGTGTATGTTCAGTTGGTTTTGGACAAGGGTCCTCAGATCATTCAAAGGAAACACCTTCCTCAACAAATGATGCTTGGAATAAATTCATATCTCGGTACAAAGTATGAACTTAGATGCTGACACCACAATATATATGTATATATTAAGGTATATGTATGTGTATCCATATATATTGTATATATTTGTGTATATCCATATATATTATATGTGTGTATATATACATATATATATATATATATATATACATGTCATTTATTTACTAAGAAAATCCAGAGTAGAACTACAAAAGTGACAGAATGTCTATACTTTGAAAAAATGAAATGATTTAAGTGTTAATAAGGATAAGGAGAAATTGATACCTCCAATTATTACCATCAGCAATATAAAAATGTTTTTACTGAAACAAATGATTTAGAACTATGATATGATCCATAAATTCCACACAAGTATAAACTCAAATAAATGAAAGATACATTGAACATAGGTATTATTGGAATCCTACGATGCAAAATTAAGGAAAGAGAAGGAGAGAATGGTTGAGCAGAAAAGAGACTGAATGATATTTAAAAAATATTATAAGTACATTATAAACAACAGCAAGAAAAATAAAACCTCTTCTGCCCCTATCTTGGGGTTCATTTCGCTTAGCATCATCTTACATGATCATATTACTATGTGATTTTTTTTGCATCTCTTGAATGTTCTTCCCCCATGGTATAGCCCCTGTTTTCACTGTATTTGATTCTGATGCCCTGCATCTTGTATATACATTTTTCTAATTTGGGGAGGGATAGGGAAATAACAAAATGCTGAAATAAGGATACAGGTTGACCCATTGTAACAATGAGATGTACATGACATGGTGTTGAAAACGAACTTTATAACTTGGAAGAGGGAAGAGATGGGAAGGTAGGGAGGGAAAGGGTGGTAGGAGAAAAACAAAGGAAGCGATAACAAAGCTCATTAGGAAATGTATTCATTACCCTACTCATGTAACTGTAATCCCTCTGTATAGTATCTTTACAATAAAAAGTATATATTAAAAATTATACATACAATAAATTCAACAAATACTAAGTGAAGTTTTGACATCCATGACAGAGAGATGTATTTCCTATCTTGTTTGTTTAGTTACCCATATAAAAATTTCCAAGATAAAGAGTTTGGAGAGGAACATAACAAAGTAGTATAATTGCTTAATACTAAATAAACAAAAATACCACAATGAAATCTGTAATATTTTACTATTAATATAACCTAAAAAGATTCCTCTCATCTCACTCTGAGTGGCAATCATTAATAAAACAAATAACAAAAGGAAAACAGGAATTCACATATACTGGTATTAGGAATATAAATCAATGCTGCCACTATAGATGTCAAGATTGGATTTCCTCAACAAAATTAAATTAGAAGTGTTGTACAGTCCTGTCATATGACCTTTCTCTTTGGCACATATCCAAAGAAGTATAACTTGGTATACAATAGTGCTGAATCACAGCACTAATCAAAATAGGCTATGAAATCTGCTTAGGGACTCAACAGATAATGGATAAAGGTGTGATGTGTGTGTGTGTGTGTGTGTGTGTGTGTGTGTGTGTGTGTGTGTGTGTCAGAGAGTTATCCAGGTATAAAAACGAATAAAATTATGATACTTGCTAGAAAATAAATGGAACTGAGGATCATCATGTGCAGTAAAGTAATCCAAACTCTGAGAGGTAAATAGTTCTTGTCTGCTCATACATGAAATCTAGATTAACAAAAAGTCTTATGATTTTAAAGTGACTAATCAGAACAATAAAGTAGAAATAAGGGGTAAATGGAATAAATAGGATTAAAGTACATTATATATATGTAAATGGAACAAGTAAATCATATGAAAATATATAAAATTATAATTTTTCATGCTGAAAACAAATGTTACACCTTTGGGGTAACATATTTCAGGAAAGTTTTAATTCACCATTCATCCAACATTTGAATTGGAGTTGGATCCAATGCAAAAGCAAGTTCTCTGTTCCTCACATCTATTTAACATGAGCTAAGCATTTTTAGTTTACTGAAGATAAAATTTAATTTTTAAACTTATATTAGGGAAAACACATGCCAGAGACAGCATCTTTCAAAACATTCATTGAGAATGCTTTTCAAATGATGGCTTTACTTATAACTAACTCTTTAATTATGTATTTTAAGCCAGAGAAAATATATTAAATAAGTGTGTGCTAAATTTAAAAGATGCAGGGACCATTACGGAAGAGAGGAAATAAATGAGAACATCAGTGAAAACCCTTAGATTTTCACCTAAAGGCAAATTTATGACTGGGGCAGAGATCCAAAGAAGAGTCCAGCAGTGTTGCTGAAGTGAAGAGAAAAACATCAGAGTTAAAGGAGAATGGAGTCAAAAGAATTTGTGAGGCTGAGGATAAAGAGGAATTTTCATGTGATTAAAGTGTCAATTCAAAGAGAAGACACAATAATCCTTAATGTATATAAACTTAAAACAGAGCTTGAAAGTGCATGAGATAAAAATCAGCTGTAAGAACTAATGTAAGGGAACAAGAATAGCAGACACAATCTTGAGAAATAAGAACAAAGTTTTTACACTTTAGTATTCCAAAATAATTACGAAAAGAGTATGTAATAATAGCCTGAAGTGAGAAACATATAATAATGGATGCAAAGTAGGGTTTCAAAAGTAAACTCCTATTTGTATAACCAACTGATTTTCAAAGGAAGAAGGAATAATCTAAACAAATAATATTGAGAAACTTGATATCCATATGCAAAATAATGAAGTTATAACTTTGCTTTATGCCATATATAAACATTAACTCAAAATGGACCAAATCACTAAATATTAAAGATAAAACTCTATAAACTCTTTAGAAGAAATATAAGAGTAAATCATCCTGATCTTTTTTTTATTTTTTTATTGTGATAAAAACTGTACAGAGGGGTTACAATTACATGGGCAAGATAATGAGTACATTTCTTATCAAGCATTGTAGCCTCCTCCTTTGTTTCCCCTTCCCATCCAATTATCCTGATCTTAAATGTGGTAAATTTGTATTTATTACATCAAAAGTAAGAAAACAAACTGGAATAATAAACAAATTGGTGAACATCCTAATAAAAATTTTTGTGTGTCAGTGGACATGAGAACACAATAACACACAGAATTGGGTAGAGTATTTGTAAGTCACATATTGGCAATGAAGTTGCACACAAAATATGTGCGTGAAACACTGGATTCAATTCCCAACCTACCAAAACAGCACTGTGAAAACACAAATAGTCAAAAATTCACAAAGTAGGGCTGGGAAGGTGGCTTAGTGGTAGAGTTCTTGCCTAGCATGCATGAGACCCTGGGTTCCATTCCTCAGTACCACATAAACAGAAAAAGCTATAAGTGGCACTGTGTCTCAAGGCGGAGAGTGCTAGCTTTTAGCAAAAGAAGTTCAAGGTCAGTGCTCAGGCCCTGAGTTCAAGTCCCAGGACTGGTAAAAACATATGCAAAGTATTTGAATAGATATTTTTAAATGGTAAAAAAAGATATTTAACTTGTAAAGTTATCAGGGAAAATTAACTTAAATCCACCACACCATTCAACTTCAAAGTAATGGAACGAATAAACTATATTGTTTTTTTTTTTTAACTCTGGGCCTGGGTGCTGTCTCTCAGCTCTTCAGCTCAAGGCTAGCGCTCTACCACTAGAACGAATAAACTATAAAAGTCAGTGTCTACAAGAAGATGGAGAAACTCAATAGTGTTTATATACTCTAGATGGGCATGCAAAGTTCGACAACAGGGTTAGAAGTAGTCTCTCAGTTCCTCCAGTGGCTATGTATAAAGTTATCACTTGATCCAGGAATCTGAGTCTCTATTATGTATGCTCAAAGAAATAAAATCATGTCCATCCAAATAGCCATAGAAGCATTATTCCCAATAGCCAAAAAGTGCAAACACTGACAACAATTTATACCAATGTTCATGAGATCTTCCTTCGAAGGTAATATATGTTTGTGAATTAGATGGCAGTAATTGTTACATAAATTTCATGACTATATAAGAGATTGAATTAACTATCTTCTATTAGTTAATCTTATTTTATATATTCTAGTTTACTAATCATTCTAAAATATATGCAAGTTCAATTCATAGGTTGAAAAATTGTACATGTAAAAAAAATCTTGTCAGGAAACAAAAGCTAGTAGTGTGATTTTGTAGAGCTTGATTTTAGTATAAACAAACTAATTACTTTCTTGTAATATTTCATTTTAAATATCAATCAAGGGGCTGGGGGGGTGGCTCAGTGGTAGAGTACTTGTCTCACATGAATGAGGCCCTGGGTTCGATTCCTCAGCACCACATAAACAGAAATAGCTGGAAATGGTGTTGTGGCTCAACTGGTAAAGTGCTAGCCTTGAGCTGAATAGCTGAGGGAAAGCGACCTGGCCCAGAGTTCAAGCCCCACAACCGACAAAAAAAAAACAATTGCTTTGATGAAAATTTATTAGCATTCATTCGATGAAGGTAAACAAAATATTTACCCTAAAAAGTACAAAACAATTGTTAAAGTAGTTTGACAAAAAAAGTTGGAACTATCTTGGAGGTCATATTGGATGTTTATATATCAAAGAACTTAATATTGTTATGATAGCCAATTTTCTAAATGCATCTGTAAGTTAAAAGATATTCAAATCAAAATTAGAGCAAGTTATTTTAGAAGAAATTGACAAGCTGATTTCCAAATTGTTATGAAAAGAAAATGGACACAAAATATTCAAAGCAAATTGGAAAAGCAAAACCCAGTGAAAGTACTGATCTTTCTTATTTCAAGACACAGGCCTAAATTGTATTATTTAATAAAACATCTTGATTTGCATTTCTTTTATGGCTAGGGAGGTTGAGCATTTCTTCATGTGTCTATTGGCCATCCTTCTTTCCTCTTCACAGAAGTTTCTCTTTAAGTCTTTAGTCCACTTATTTATTGGGCAGTTGTTTCTTTGAGGATTTGTTTTTGGGAGATTTAATTTTTTGAGTTCAAAGTATATTTTAGATATGAGACCCTTGTTTGTTGTATGGCTAGTGAAGATCTTCTCCCAATCCGTGGGTTTTCTATTGATCTTGGTAGCTATGTCCTTTGCCATGCAGAAACTATGCAATTTCATGCAATCCCATTTGTCCAACCCATCTTTGATTTGTTGTGCATCTGGGTCTCTATTAAGAAAATTTCAGCCTGTGCCAAGGAGACCTAGGGTTTCTCCTAATCCATCCTGTAATGTTTTCATAGTGTCGGCTTTGACTCTGAGGTCTCTGATCCATTTGGAGTTGATTCTGGTGCAGGGTGATATATAAGGATTTAGCTTTAGTTTTCTACAAGTGATTAACCAATTTTGCCAGCACCATTTAGTGAAGAGGCTGTCTTTCTTCCATTGTACTTTTTTAGCTCCCTTATTGAAGATTAGATGGCTTTAGGTCTGTGGGTTCATTTCTGGGTTTTTAATTCTATTCCATTGGTCCTGAGGTCTGTTCTTGTGCCAGTACCAAACTGTTTTGATTACTACGGCTTTGTAGTAGAGTTTGATATTTGGTATTGATATTCCTCCAGGAAATGCAAATCAAAACAACATTGAGATACCACCTCACCCCAGTTAGAATGGCTATAATCAAGAACACTAGTAACAACAGATGCTGGAGGGCATGTGGACAGAAGGGAACCTTACTGCATTTTTGGTGGGAGTGTAAACTTGTTCAACCACTTGGGAAAGTAGTGTGGAGGTTCCTCAAAAGACTCCACATAGAGCTCCCCTATGACCCAGGAATCCCACTTTTGGGCATTTACCCCAATGATCACAAACAAGACGATACTAAAGCTACCAGCACGACTATGTTTATTGCAGCATTATTTACCATAGCTAAGATATGGAACCAACCCAGATGCCCCTCAGTAGATGAATGGATCAAGAAAATGTGGTAT
>NW_012267305.1:5333528-5352142 GCF_000151885.1 Dipodomys ordii
AGGTCCTATGGTTTCCCTTATTTGCAATAACTAGTACATGTCTGAGACAAGCAGAAAAGGTCAGATAAATTGATATTAGGTGAAATGAACCCCAAGATAAGGATTCAAATGTTTTTGCTTACATGAAATTGTTTCTAACATATTTTAAGATGATTTCTTTGTTGCTTTATATGTCCCTCCCCCACAGTGTAACCGCTGTTTTCACTGTATTTGATGTTGGTATAATTTGAGGAGGTGAAGGGAAAAAACAAATTGTTTAACTAGGGATACAGGTGGACCCATTGAAACAATGAGATGTACAAGATGCTATGTTGAAAAAAGAACTTTACAATTTAGGCGTGGGGTGGAGGGGGAGAAGGAGAGGGGGGAGTGTAGTTGTGGAGGTGGGAGGGAAGGGATGGTAGGAAAAAAACAAAGGAGGAGGCAGCAATGCTTGATAAGAAATATACTCATTACCTTGCTCATGTAACTGTATCCCCTCTGTACAGTATTCTCACAATAAAAAACTTATCTAAAATAAATAAAAGATATATGTAAATTATAACCATAAGGAAACATCCACTTACTATAATAAGCTAAAAGGAAAATAGATTATTAAACTAAGTATAATAAAGATGTGGGAATACTGAAATTCTCACATATTATTAGACAGAATTAAAATTATACAATTAATTTGATAATAACTAAAACACAATTTGTTGTTAGGTGTTTGGATTTTGTAGCTGTTGTTTAACACATTAGCATAAACACCACTCCTAAATGTCTCACTATAATCACATAAAACCAAAACATAAAGCTTTTTCTCTATTCATGAAATAAGTTGCAGGAAAATTATCTATACTCATTTTGTGTTTATTTTTTATACATTTTTATTGTAAAAATACTGTATAGAGGTGTTACAGTTACATGAGCAAGGTAATGAGTACATTTCCTATCAAGTGTTGTTGCCTCCTCCTTTGTTTTCTCCTTTCCAGTCCTTCCCTCCCACCTCCACAATTACACTCCCCCCACCTCCTGCCTAAATTGTAAAGTTCGTTTTTCAACATAGTGTCTTGTACATCTCATTGTGACAATGGGTCAACCTGTATCCCTATTTAAACATTTTGCTTTTTCCCTTCCCCTCCCCAAATTAGAGAAGTGTATATACAAGATGCAGGAAACCCACATCAAATACAGTGAGAACAGGAGTTATAACATGGGCGAGGAACATACACAGAAACAAAAGAATGTTATAATGTATCATTTTATTTTTAAATGCCATTAACTAAACAGAATTTAAAATGTAGGTCTATATATTAATTGTTCTTTTCAAACACTGAAAATCTATTTAGAAATATAAAAACTGAATGAATGATAGACACAAGCATATAAATAAATTTCATCAGCATCATTCAAAGCAAAAACCTAAAAATAAAACTTGCTTAGTTACCAATTTCCTTTATAAATAAATTTAGGAAAGATAACAATCTATGATGGTACAGAAAGAAGGTTGATGGTTGCCTGAGGCCAAGGATTTTAAGGATTAACCATAAAGAGACACAAAGGATAGTTTGAGACAATTATAAAGTCCTATATTTTGGTAGTGATGAAAGTTTTCAGTTATATAACTTTGTCATGACTTTCTTAAACGGTACACTTAAGATGGACCCATATTACTATATGTTAATTTTACCTCAAAAATGTTGTTATTTTAAAATAAAAAGGCAAAACCTAGAAATATATGAAAAAGATTGGTGAAATACAAAGATTATTACCTCCATTTTTCCCTAAGAATAAGTGTACTAAACACTTACAGGGACCCCTTTCCATTCTGGCTATTGTACAGTCTCTGGGATGGAAGAAAATGAGAATGCTGTAGAAAAAAATATCATATTTACCATGAATGGAGATAGTGACACAGCAATGGTCAAGTATGAACTGAGCCCTTTTTGTAAAGAATAAAGTTATTTTCTTTACGAAATTAAGTTAATATCAAAATGAATCTGTATTTTTGTATAGCCACACAGTAGAAAATAAATGGAGCATTAAAATATAATGAATTTTATAGAGCTAGTATTATACTTGAAATTATAAATTCAATGCCAATGAGGTGTCATATACTATATTTATCACATTATATATAAGGAAAATGGTCTCTATTATTGAACTGTATCTTTTTACTTGTTTATTTATTATTTTACTGGTCGTGGGACTTGAAATTTGGGCCTGGGCACTGTCCCTGAGCTCTTAAGCTCAAGGCAAGCACTCTACCACTTGAGCCACAGTGCCACGTCCGGTATTCTGGTGGTTAATTGGAGATAAGAGTCTGGCTTCCAACCGCGATCCTCAGATCTCAGCCTCCTGAGTAACTAGGATTACAGGCATGAGCTGTATTACTGGTGCCTGGCTGAATTATAGCATTCTTAATAATATTTATAAATTAAAAATAAAATATTTTTAGTTGTTTATGATATTTGATTTATACAGAGACTGGAAGTTCTGCCTTTGACCACTAGATAGAGCTTTAATATTAATGTACTAAATAGCATTCACTAGATCTGTTATAACTTCATAGTTGTTTTAGGTACATGTATGGTTTGGCTCTAGACATTATGTACATATTTAAATGAGCTCCAAAACATGTTTAATTTTCTCTGTTGTATAATAAAACATGAGTTCAAATTTCCTTTAGACACTAAAGGACATTTAGTTTTTTGTCCATTATTTGTGAGGAATCAATGGATTCTCTTCTAAAATCCCCAGTCACACTAATAACTCACGCCAATAAATGTAAGCAGTAAGTTATAATTCCTAATTATTTGGCATCATTAGTGTCTCAATTAATAGACTTATTTAGGCGCAAATTTTTATATATATTATTGTAGAATTTTCTATTGGAACAATATCAATATTGATTTTAATCATCTTTACCCTTTTCCCATGGTCTCTGTCAAAGCATTAATATTTGTATATGTTTTATCATCTGTCGGTGATAGCAGAATGCATTGTAATAAAAAGAACATATGAAAGTTATATAAAGGAAGCTGATGGTACTGGAGTGGAAAATACATATGAAAAAGAATATTGTATGGTATAGTTTAGAGAACTTGAGATTGGGTGGAGTTTTGTTATTAATTTTAAGTTTAAGGAGAAGTGATGAAAGGATTTTAGATAGATTGGGTGGGATTGTCAAAATAAATTTCGATTTACATAAAATTCATAATGAGATGGATGCAGGTAGCTTTGAGATGTCCTATGTGCCCATGATTATATTTCTTTTTTATATCTTCCATGGCAAGTATATTTTCCAAAACTTTTTATTATGGATATGATACTTTTAAGTGCTCTACAGACTTAATCCATGTTATATCCATTTTTCTACTGGTTTTCCTGCTGCAGAGTTCAATGTATGATACATATGATGTTTAGTGATAATTTTTCCTTAGTTTACACTAAGTTGGTGGTTTTTTCAATTACTTTCTGCTTTTGGAAATTAATGGTCAAGGTATTTGGAAGACCTAAGTTTGTGTTTGTATGATGCACTCTTATAATGATATTGTGATTATAACTTTGGGGAAAGAATCTGGGGTACCTGAGATCAAATTTACTTGTCACAAATAAATGACCCTTGATATTTGAATGAGGTGCTGTTTGCTTGCTGATTCTCCATTATAAAAATTACATTTTCCTCTCTCTGTCCTAGAGTTTTGAAGTCACTCATGATATCTAGCTCATACTTAAGGGGTAGGAAATCAAGCTTGATCTCTGATGTGTGGGAAGCTACATCTATTAAAAGAAGATCTGGCCCTGTAGTGCATTCATTCATTCATTATTATTATTTTATATTTCTTTTCTTCTTTTGCAGTTCTAGAGATTGAACCTAGGGCTTTACTTGGTGACAAATGCTTTACCACTTGTTATACACACCAAAACCCATTTATTTGTTTTTTATTATGTGCAGTTTCATGCTCTGGGTGCATATATTTATCTGGTTTACTTATTGTGTATTTATCTTATTTCTTTTTTCTTTTTTTTATTTATCTTATCTTTTATGAGCCGATTCTATTATTCCTTTTAATTTCCAAATCATAGCATCTTTGTCCATTGAAAACTCTGTCAATTTGGATTCTCTTATTGATAAAATTCTCTTTTCATTTAGCACTTCCTTAATTTCCATCACTACAGAAAACTCAAATCCAATCCTATATTTTCCTTATGTAAGCAGAATACAATTAAGTTTGAAACTGCTAACTCCTATCCATATAAAAAATTCCATCTAAGAAATATTGTTTATGTATACTGCCTTACAGTATCTAACCAAGCATTATTTTTTGGTTACTTAGATTAAATCTTTTTCTTCCTATTTCTTTTCAGTGGGGTTAAAATATACTATTCATAATATTCAATTGGAATCCACGATATCCTAGTGAACATATTTATTTAATTTATATATATTAAAGTAATTTTATTGAATTTGACAGAGGATATTTAAAAGGAATTTACACATTACATGATTTATATAACTGTAACCCCTCTGTACATCATCGATAAAATATAATTTTAAATTAACAAATATTTTTAATTTCTTGGCTGCCTTATGTCACCCATGTCTGTTATTTTTTTTTGGGAGGGGGTCCGGTCATGGGGCCTGAACTCTGGGCCTGAGCGCTGTCCCTCAGCTCTTCAGCTCAAGGCTAGCGCTCTACCACTTGAGCCATAGCGCCACTTCCGGCTTTTTGCTTTTTGCTTATGTAGTGCTGAGGAATCGAACCCAGGGCCTCAGGCATGCAAGGCAAGCGCTCTACCCCTGAGCCACCTTCCCAGCCCCCATGTCTGTTATTTGATGAAATGCTTGTTCAGCTATTTGCATCTTTGGGGTTGATTTTGTTCATGTATTGTGGTTTTATAAATTCTTTACATATTTTAACTTCAAGTTTGTGGCAGAAACCAAAATTGGCTATATATGTCAAAAGGTAATGCTTTTCTAAATTCTATTTTAACATTTTTCACTTAGGGATTATGAACTCTGTGTTACAAACTTCACTGTGATGCTGATGGTAAGATAGATATTTTCTAAGTGGTTCATGTTTTATTTGAGATAATGAATATATAGTTATTATTATATTATATGTTTTCTGTAATATATTATATTAAAATAATAGTTACATATTATCTTATAATAGTTATAATTACATAATTACATATCATATATTACAGTTTATATATAGGCTATAGAGACTATATATAGAGAATATATATAGAGAGAAAATATATAGAGAAAAAATATATTGAATTATATATATTGAATGTAAATGAATATATAGGCTGTATGTTGACTATATATATAATGTATATATAATGAATATATAATGACTATTTTTCTTTGTATTAATGGTTCATGTGCTGGAATTACTAGAGAGAAAGATTTCAAATTAAGTTGATTTCTTTTTGTAGTACTCCAGTTGGAACACATAGCCTTGCCTCATCTGTTTTAGTTATATTTTTTCAGATACAGACTTGCTTTTGGCCTGGTATAAGCTTCTGACAGTGATTATCCTTCTGCCACCTCCTATTTATCTGGAAATACAGATATGTCACCATATATGGCTTATTTATTGTGGTACAGTCTTACTACGTTTTTTGCTTGAGCTGGCCATAAACCAGGATCCTCCCAAACTACACTACCAAAATAGATGAGATTATAACCCAAACCCATTATACCCATTGCAAATGAGCTATTTTAAATGTACTCAAAGAAACTATGTTTAAAGTACTAAATGAAAGAATGAAAGATATGAGAGTTAAAAGTACCAAAGTGCACCCCCCAAATTAAAAATAATCACAGTAAATATGAGCCGTTAGAAAAACTATTCAGCATAAATATTGTTCAATTGAGCAAATCCAGTCTAAAGAAAAATAACAGAATGGAAAATTATAAATAGCCACAGAATTTGGTGGGAAGCAATCAGGTTTCCAGTATATACTTAATGAAGTTATACCATACTATACATTTATGCATTTATTCCTTACCTTGATCTATATAACATGTCTTTTTATCCTAAAGCTTGTTGTGCCCCTTTGCAATAATTTAGTTTTCTTACCCCTAGCCCTAACCTAGATTTTAGAAGTGAAAACACCAAAGCATTGTCACAATTAACTAATTGTGCTTTGTCAAAGTTAAATATATATTTAGCCCAAGGAAAGGCAGTTAAGATAATACAAAATGAAGCCACATATTGAGAGAAAAGATGTGCTTACGGTATACTTCAATTAGTCATCTACAGAATATATTAAGGTATATTAAATTTCAACAGAATGAAAGCATAGGGACCAACTTAAAAATAAGCACATGTGTGTTCAGAAGACATCAGGCAACCCAGTGTAACAAAGGAGGAAGTTCTGGGAGTCAGAATGAGCCCAAACACATTGAATCCATTCATGATTTAGTGACCAGTGGTGTCTTCTGGCCCCTTCAATATGACCCCGGATTTCTTCATCTGTATCTGTACTCATTATTCTCCTATGTTTGTTTCTGGCAGGGAGGGAAATTCCTTGTAGTGTGAAGAAACTGTCGTAGTTCAGCATCTGGTACTTATTGAAGAAAGAGTTTATTTGATAGAGAAGGTAAGCTAAGCTTTGACAAACTGTCAATAACATTATGACAGCTGCATTTTGACCTGATCTCAAGAAAATTTTATTCACAATTCATTTCCCCTCAAATTTCTGAGTAGGAATAATAAAGAAGATTTCCTCTTTCTTTTCAACTCCAAGTGTTGCATGGATGGTATTTCAAGTTTGATTTCATCCTTAAATGTCTAGCAAGGGATCATTTCCTTGATTTATATTCAATCACTAGAAGTGGCAGGTTCTGATGAAAGGGAAGATTGAACAATTCACAGAGACTTTTGGCATCCTTATAGAGGCTCCGCATAAGTTTGCAGATGACATGTACATACTGTTTTAGGGGTTTGCACTGGCAGATAATTATTCAATACATTCCATTGAGGAAGAAAAATAATATTTAAGAGAAATCAAGAGACCAATTACAATGGCCATTATCAAGAAAGCTAACAGTAACACATGCTGGAAGGGATGTGGCCCAAAGGGAACACTGCTACATGCTTGGTGGAAATGTAAACTTGTTCATCCACTCTGTAAAATTGTATTGAGGTTCCTCAATATACTAAACATAGAGTTCCCCTGTGAATCAGCAATTCATTCTTGGGCATTTACTCAAATGACCACAAAGCCAAACTTAAGCTGCCAGTACAACCATGTTCATTGCAGCATTATTTACCATGCCATCCATCCAGATGCCCTTCAGTATATGAATGGATCAATAAAATGTGTTATATATACACAATGGAGTTCTATGATTCCATCAGAAAGAATGACATTGTTCCTTTTGTTAGGAAATGGAAAGACTTGGAAAAAAATCATATTGAGTTAAGTAAGACAGACCCAAAGAAACATAGACTCCATGGATATCCTCATTTATAACCATTAGTATATGCCTAGGATGGTTCTAGCAGAGATTCACAATAGCCCAATAGCTATTTACATCTGACCATATAAAATGATGCTAATCATACAAGAGAAATAAAAAAATCACATATTACATGACTTTTTTGATTCTCTTGTATGTTCTTCCCCCATGGTATAACCCCTGTTTTCACTCTATTTGATGTCTGTGCCCTGCATCTTGTATAAACATTTTTATAATTTGAGGAGGGGAAGAGAAATAACAAAATTCTGAAACAAGGATACAGGATGACCCATTGTAACAATGAGATGTACAAGAAATTATGTAGAAAATGAATTTTACAACTTGGGGACAGAAAGGGAGTTGGGGAGGTGGGAAGGGAAGGTATGTAGGGGAAAAACAAGAGGAGGTTAACAATGCTCCATAGAAAATGTATTCATCACCTTACTCATGTAACTGTAAACCCTCTGTACACTATTTCTACAATAATAAACATAAAAATGATGCTAATCAAAATGATCATTACAACATGCAAACGAGGTTTTTGTTGTTTTTTTTCTTATTTTAGTGAACTGTTTGCAGTTATTTCTTTTGTCTTTTGTATTTTTCACCTCTCAGGAGAGAGGGCAGTCACTGGTGAAGGGAAAGTGGGAGAAAATAAGGGAGGGCAGTAATACTGTTCAAAAAGAAATATACTGGCTGGGAATGTGGCTTAGTGGTAGAGTGCTTGCCTAGTATGGGTGAAGCCCTGGGTTCTGTTCCACAGTACCACATAAACAGAAAAAAATGGAAGTGGTTCTACTGGTAGTGTGCTAGCCAGGAGCAAAAGAACTCAGGGACAGTGCCCAAGATGCGAGTTCAATCCACAGGAATGACAAAAAAGGAGTATTCATTGCCTGTCTTATGTAACTGTAACCATTCTGTACATTATCATTACAATAAAATGAAATTTAAAAAATAAAGGAACAGAACACTTTAAAGTTACAAAAAAGCAACATTTTTGTTTTGAACAGTGATTTTTTTATTTTTTATTTTATAGATTTTTAACCATTTTTTGCATTGAATTTTTTTATTTTATTGAAATATGCTGTACAGAGTGGTTATAGTTAAATGAATAAGGAAATGATTACAGTTCTTGTTGAGCATTGTTACCCCTTTCTTTGCTGTTCTCCCTTTCCTCCCCCACCTTCCTCACTTCCCCCCCCCTCAAGTTGTAAAGTTCATTTCCAACATAGTCTCTTGTATCATTGTTGAGATGGGTCATCCTGTGTCCTTGTTTCAGCATTTCCCCTCCCCAAATTAGACAAATGTATATACAAGATGCCAAATGTATATACAAGATGCAGGGTACCAAAATCAAGTACAGTGACAACAGAGGATATACCATAGGGGGAAGAACATACAAAAGAAACAAAAATAATCACATAGTACATTAAAAACAACAACAAAGATCTTTTGTGTCCATAACTTAGGTTTCATTTCATTTTGCATCATTTATATAGTCATATGTACATAACTTTAAAGATTTTCTGCTCATCTGATAAGATTATCTAGACATATACTAATTATTGCAAATCAGGGAAACCATGGGAACTATATTACTTTGCATCTCACTTACTTCACTTAATATGATTTTTTCCAAGTCTTTCCATTTCCTAACAAATGCGGCAGTGTCATTCTGAGAGAAGCATAGAATTCCATTGTGTGTGTGTGTGTGTGTGTGTGTGTGTGTGTGTGTGTGTGTGTGTGTATGTGTGTATGTGTATCACATTTTCTTGAACCATCCACCTATTGAGAGGCATCTGGGTTGGTTCCATATCTTAGCTATGGTAAATAATGCTGCAATAAACATAGTCGTGCTGGTAGCTTTAGTATCGTCTTGTTTGTGATCATTTGGGTAAATGCCCAAAAGTGGGATTGCTGGGTCATAGGGGAGCTCTATGTGAAGTCTTTTGAGGAACCTCCATACTACTTCCCAAAGTGGTTGAACAAGTTTACACTCCCACCAACAATGCAATAAGGTTTCCTTCTGTCCACATCTGCTCCAGCATCTGTTGTTATTAGAGTTCTTGATTATAGCCATTCTAACTGGGTGAGGTGGAATGTCAATGTTGTTTTGATTTGCATTTCTTTTATGGCCAGAGAAATTGAGCATTCCTTCATGTGTCTATTGGCCATTCCTATTTCTTCTTCTGAGAAGTCTCTCTTTAAGTCTTTAGGCCTTGAGAGCTTGTTTGGAGGTTCTAGCAGGGGAGCGCAGCTACTCCTATACCCTTGACCGAAGACCGGTCCTCCTCTATCAGGGATGGTCGTCCTCTTTGACCAAGCGAGCAGCTTCGGGAGGGAAGCACATGGAGCGGTGAGGGAGGAAGGGGACACCTACCTAGCCAGCCAGATCAGCCGAATCAACCCTGGCGATCAATGGGGTGACAGATGTCGCAGCCAGATCGCCCTCACATCCAAACAAGACCACACTAAAGCTACCAGCACAACTATGTTTATTGCAGCATTATTTACCATAGCTAAGATATGGAACCAACCCAGATGCCCCTCAGTAGATGAATGGATCAAGAAAATGTGGTATATATACACAATGGAATTCTATGCCTCCATCAGAAAGAATGACATTGCCCCATTTGTTAGGAAATGGAAAGACTTGGAAAAAATTATATTAAGCAAAGTAAGCCAGGCCCAAAGAAACATAGGCCCCATGGTTTCCCTTATTTGCAATATCTAGTATATGTATGAGTCAAGCGGAAAAGGTCAGATAATGTGATGTTAGGAAAATGAACCCTTAGATATGTATTTTAATGTTTTTTTTCTTTCATGCATGTGTTTCTAATGCATTTATAAGATTATCTCTTTGTTGTTTTGTATGTCCCTCCCCCACAGTATAACCCCTGCTTTCACTGTATTTGATGTCAGTATAACTTGTGGAGGAGATGGGGAAAAACAAGTCTTTTAAGGATACAGGTGGACTTGTTGCAACAATGAGAAGTACAAGTTGTCATGTCGAAAACGAGCTTTACAATGTTGGTGCGGGGGGAGGATTGGGATTGGGGGGGAGGGGGGAGGCTGGGAAGGGATGTGAAGGATAAACAAAGGAGGAGGCTGCAATGCTTGGTAAGAAATCGCCGCATTATCCTGCCCATGTAATTGTAACCCCTCTGTACAGTATGTTCACAAATAAAATAAAATAAATTAAAAAATAAAAAAAGTCTTTAGGCCACTTATTAATGGGTTGGTTATTTCTTTGATTTTATTATGGAAGATTCAATTTTTTAGTTCTAAGTGTTCTTTAGATATGAGGCCCTTGTCTGTTGTATAGCTAGTTAAGATCTCCCAATCCATGGGCTTTCTACTAATCTTACTAACTATGAAGCTCTGCAGTTTCATGCAATCCCATTTGTTCAACCTTTCTTTGATTCGTTGAGTTTCTGAGTCTTTATTAAGAAAATTTCGGCCTGTGCCAAGGAGCCCGAGAGTTTCTCCTATTCCTCCCTGTAATATTTTCAGGGTTTCTGCTTAGAATTGGAGATCTTTGATCCATTTGGAGTTGATTCTGATGCAGGGTGATATATAAGGTTCTAAAGTTTTCAGTTTTGCCAGCACCATTTACTAAGAGATTGTCTTTCTTTCATTCTATGTTTTTTGGCTCCCTTATCAAAGATTAGGTGGCTATAGGTCTGTGAGTTTATTTCTCGGCCTTCAAACTTATTCCATTTGGTCCTCAGGTCTGCTCTTGTACCAGAACCAAACTGTTTGGATTACTATGGCTTTGTAGTAGTTTGAAGTTTGGTAATGATATTCCTTCAGCACTTGAACAATGAGTTATAATGTTGACCTGAATCAAATTCTATCATATAGAATATATAATGTGTAACTGTTATGATATTACCATTGAATAATGTATTTTCATTCTATGTTTCAAAGTTTGAAATATTCAGTGAAAGAAATGTAATACACTGAGAAGAGCTTGCGTAATTTGTTGACAAAAGTGAGAAAATTTATGAGAAACTTACAAAGGTTTAACCTCCTTGCATAAAAAAGATAAAAATCATATTTTGGTTCTTATATACTCTGAACCATTGTAACTAGACTAATTGGATGCAAATGTCTCTGAAACAAGAATTTTTTAATTTAAGCATGTGCTTATACAATTAATTAGCTTTAGAACTGTAGTTAATGGGCAGGTTAGCTGTTTTTCAAACTCTTCAAAAATTCTTGTGAGTTGTGTGGTCTAGTGTGGATAAAAAATTATAGTACATTAATTTAAGAGGAGACTAGTCATTTATTTTTGATTGGAATTCATAAGCAGCCAACCATTACTAAGAAAACAAAAACAGAAACCTTGAATTTCTAGTATGTATGTTTGATGGGAATCTGCTTTGCTCTCATAGGTCAATGTTGCTCCCATGGTATGGACCACTGTCTACCACCCCTCTCCCCTTCAAGGAACCTTCCTGGAATTTTCTTCTCCAGAGTCTTATCAGCTAATCTCATCTGAGCCACATCTCTGTACATATCTGAAACCCTCCACAATAAAAGGACAACCTTAATTCCAAACAGGACAGTCTGCCTGAACTACATTCGAAAAAAATCATTTACAACTATACTTAAACCTTAAAATCTCTATGTTCTGCACTCCTTGTGTCTCTGACTGTGCTCAGAATTGCTTGGTGTCCATCTGAAGCTCTGATTAAAGCCTGTTCTAATCTCTTAGGGTCTCTTAATTCCTTATTTTTTTTTTATTGTGAGAATACCGTACAGAAGAGTTACAATTACATGGGCAAGATAACGAGTACATTTCTTAACAAGCATTGTTGCCTCCTCTTTGTTTCCCCTTTCCATCCCTTCCCATACTCCCCCCACCTCCACCCACCCCATCCCCCCGCCCCACCAAAGTTTGTACACAATGATCCCATTGCCCCAATGAGATGTACAAGATGTTATGTCGAAAATGAACTTTAAAACTTTGGCACACGAGGGAGGGGGGTAGAGGGGGGGGAAAGGAAGGGATGGGAAGGTATGGGAAGGGGAAACAAAGGAGGAGGCTACAATGCTTGATAACAAATGTACTCATTATCTTGCCCATGTAATTGTAACCCCTCTGTATGGTATTTTCAGAATAAAAAAAATCAATAAACAAGAAAAAAGAATATATTTACCCAACAAAATTGGAAACAATTTACACAAAAGCATATAAATTGCTGTTTCTTTCAACTCTACTCACAATGATTACAGACAGAAAACAATAAGAACTTATTCAGAGGTAGCATTCAATTGATCATTTTTCTATTTCTTCGGGTTTATCAACAATAACAGCCATTGTCAGCTCAACGGGTGAACTTATATTTCACCAATTAAACCACTGTTTGTTAAGAAAGCCATGTCATAATTTGAATAATATTTCAACTACTTATTCTACCACAAAGAGCATCCATTTTTTATTTTTCAATAGATGTGCAAAGTTTATATTTTGTTACATATAGTTTCAGTTAGTAAGAGCAAATCTGGTCCCTGTCACTTCCTATTGACTAGGAGAAGAAATCTTATTGTTACAGTCTACATTCACAAAGGTCAAATCTGAAGAAATTTTGTATATTCTATTACCTTCACATTACTCTTTTCTCTCTTCCTGCTTTTCTCCCTGTCTCCCAATATCTTCCTCCTCACACCAAGTGTCTCCCTCTGTCCTACTCCTTCCACTCTCTGTCCCACTTTTCTTTCCTTTCTTTCTTTTTGGTAGTACCATTGTGTGAGTTCAAAGTTTTGTGCACATTAGGCAGGAACTCTGCCATTTGATCTAGGCTTTAAACCTTTTTTGCTTTGCCTTTGTTTTTGAGACAAGGGTTCACCTTTTTCCTAGTCCAACCTTGACATAGATCCTATCTTAAGCTTACCAAATAAGCTGGGATGACAAGCATGTGACACTAAACCCAGTTCATTTTCAGTTGACATGGGGTCTGATGGACATTTTTCTCCAGGCTGACCTGGAACCACAATCCTCCCCATCTCAGCCTCACAAGTAGCTGGGATGCTAAGTATGAACGATCACAAATATCTATTGATTGGCATAGAGTCTCATAAATTTTTTGCTCAGGGTGTCCTTAAGCTATGTTTTTCCTGATCCCTACCTCCCTAAAGTTAGAATAATAGTCATGAGCCACCAATGCTGAGAAAAGTATTTTTTAAATTTATTTTTCTATTTTTGTAATATCTGAAGTATGATAAACAAGAGTCATATATCAGCCTGATGTTTCCAGTGTAAGGTACAAGCATAGAAGCTATTTTTCATTATATTTTTGTATATTAGGAAAGTAAAATTGCAAATCTTGTAAAAATAATGTTCAGTATAATTTTTGTCTTTGATAGGAAAAACTAATTTTTGTTTGTACTTTTAACTAATGATTAGTCCCTGATGGGGACCATTGTCTAATATTGTATGAAACAGTAAAACCAAAATGTGCTTTCTCTCTTTCATAAACTGTGAATCAAAACTTCTGACATTAGATATGTGGGAATTTGTTTCCCCATATTCCAGTTTATTCTGAATATATTCCCCACATACCAGTATTATAGCATAGCTAGATGACTTCCATTTATATCCAATTCTGACATCTACCTGGAGATAGCTTCAAATACCCCTCAGTCCTCCAAGAGTGCGTACAACTTTCACTTTGAATAATGATGGTCTGCCTTAGATTTTGGCCTGGACATTGGACCTGTTTGTCATAAACTGGAGTTTCTATGACATTCTCTTAGGTTAATTTGCTAGAGTTAAAGACACAGCCTAGACAAACACTTCATTTATTCTTACAAATTTATTATAATGGGTGTGACAGAGGATAAAAATGAAAATCCAGATAGAAGATATGAATAAAATGAGGTACTTGGGAAGGGAAAGAAAACTTCCATGTCTTTTGTGCATGTACCACAGATAAGGATTCTCCACATGTTCAGGAGTCAAGAACTATCCCAGTATAGTAATTTAGGCTTTATCAAAGTTTACTGAATAGTCATGGTTGTTTAAACCATTTCCATTGGTGATCACCTTATCCTTGAGACCCTCACCAATTAGAGGTTTGGAGATATAAAGCCCAACCCTGTAATAATTCCTTGGTGTCTTTAGTAACTCATTCTGAAGTACCTGAGGTGGGAATACTGGAGAAATGCTCCTTAACATATAAAAAACACTCTTTTTACTTTGGTTATGCAAAATTTTTAGGAGCTTTTTCCAAGGAAATAAGAAATAATATCTAACAAAGATTTCATATTGCAGATTTTTACAATAAATCTTTATATTTACTTCCCACAAATAATTTTGCATCTCTTAAGTAGTTGTGAATATTTGTATATATTATTTTCCAAATAAAATTGCAAACTAAAAAGTTTTATCCCTTTTGTACTCATTTATGATGAAGCTGGTAAATTTAGTCATGTATTCAAAATACAGAAAAACAGACATTTGAAAACAACAGTGATCACTGTAATGAGCATAGGACGTAGATTCAAATCACACTATTATATTTGGGGGTAATGATAGTAATCTTATCAAATATGGTTATCATTTTGCTACCTGAAATCCAAATTAAAATGGTAGTAGGGTGAAAAATAGAAGAAATGTATAGTAACAAAGAAAATTAAAAAAAGGAATTGGTTAATAGAATTATTTGGATATGTATTTGAATAATTGATTTTAACAAAACATACCAATAAAAAGCAGAAATATGTCTTCAAAAGACCAGGAAAGCTGGAAAGATTTGCACCCCAAACTTAACAACAAAACTCATGTCTTATGGAAACCACAATTCTTGAATCCATCAGGTTTGTTACATCTTTGGACTACTAGCCTGATTGATATACAGAGAAAATCCTGATAAATTCTCTGGTATGATATTAATTTGAATTGGGGACATGCAGGCACTGAAAGAAAGAATGAAGACTCTAGTTTTTTCCCTCTATAGAACAAAAAATTTTCCTACTGAATAAAAAACAGATAACATGGCTAGGGAACTAATGAAGACATTAAACAGTAGAAGAGGGATAAATAAAATGAATTTTCTATCTGTTGAGGTAGGAAAAAATGTGTCCTGGTTCTAGATAACCAGAAACTTTGAAAAGTAGGATGCATACAGAATCTTTGGGATTGTCTCACTCTGAGAATCAGAAACTTAAAAGCAAGGCTAGATGAAAACAATAGGAAATTCCCTAGGATATTCCCTACTATTACCTTCAACCTAACAATTCTAGAATATCAAATGATGATAATATATCACTGGGAAGGAAACACCAATACTGAGAGAGACCTAGGAAAAATACTAATACATAGCTAAAGTTTACAAAGGTACCAGGGAAACTGTTTGACAAACCAATCCTTACTCTAAAGACAAAGCAAGACAAGTGGTGTTTGAAACCCAAAAGTAACCAGAGTAACAACAAAATTGAAATAGCTTAACCTCTAACTGCATTGACTTCCCAACGAATACTAAGCGCCTAGCAAAGATAAGGCATATTTATTTCTAGCCATAAGATTTATTTACCTAGTTTTTGTTGTCCACTAAAATATGCAACCTTCAACAATAATTAAGGAACTAAAAAGATACTATCAAGATACTACAAAAAGAGGATAAGTAGCTTTGCATATGAAAAACAGGATAGCAGTCTCACATATGAAAGCTAAAATAACTTAGTTAAGATACTAAAGGCTCTAATAGAAAAGACAGATGTACATAATTAAATAAATAACCAGAATGTTATTAAATTATAAGCATTCAGTGAAAAAGCTAGGAAAAAAACCCATAGTAACAAATATAAAAGATTCACTCTACAGACAAATAAGTAGACTGATAAAGCTAAAGGGAAAATAAAGCTTATTAACTCTAAGAAGCTAGGCTGATAAAAATCATCCAAAATAAAGAAGGAAAAGAGGAATGACAACAGTCACAAATATATCTAACTGGAATCTTACAAGTAGAAAAATAATTGCAAATTATTTATCTTAGCTTAATAGTGAAGACTAAATGAAATATAATTTTTCAATCTAATAGAAAGCTTCAAACTTAAAAATGCCTACAAGCATATCATAAAACAAATAAAAAACTTCTGACAAGATAGTTGATTTCAGCCGGTACCAGTGGCTCACACCTGTAATCCTAGCTACACAGGAGGCTGAGAACTGAGGATAATGGTTCAAAGCCAGCCTGGGCAAGAAAGTCCATGAGACTCTTATCTCCAATTAGTCACCTGAAAACCAGAAGTGATGATGTGGTTCAAGTGGTAGAGCTTTCAATTTGAGCTGAAGAGCTCAAGGACAGTGCTCAGGACCAGAGGTCAAGCCCCATGATTGACCAAAAACCAAAAAAAAAAGAGTTAATTTCAAACTGTTCTCATTTCAATTTTAACTGTTTCTTAATGAATCATGTAAAGAAAGCTTGCTCCTCAATATGGCAGCATTCTACTTTGGAAAAGTGATTGCATCATAAGAGGTCTAATTTTATTAATGAATTAATTCATTGAAGAGTTGGCGGTTGAAAGGACCACATGGAAATGATAAAAAAAAAATGTAAGAAGGAAGGGCTCTTTGAAGTAAGCAGAAAACTAAGGAAGTACAAAAGAGGGATATATCTTATCTTTGGCCCTTCGTTAGTAGCTCTCTCACTTCTCCTGGCTACCATGAGATGAGTAGCTTTGACTGATTACCTGGTGCCAGTCATGATGCTGTGCCTCAACATAAGGAGACAGTGAGGGAACAAGTATTGGTAAACTGAAACTAGTGAAACATGAGCCATAAATACATCTTTTATTGTTTTTGGTGTTCTGTCATATATTTTGTCACAGTGAAAGAAAATCGCTGCATACATAATCCATCTAGCATAATAATTTAATTATATATAAAATTTTCCATACACAAAAATAAAGATTGGGTTTAAAATATTGATACATAGATATAGACTACATACAATGAATTCTTTTGAAATAAAAATACATAGACACTTTAAGATACATTAAAGGTAGTTCCTATAATGCCATTTTTTTGGTATTTTCCTTCTGAGATGCCTAAGGCTAAGGTACACAATCCTTTATTAACATGTCTAACACAAAAATGTTTTAATGTTACATGATGTATGAAAATAGTTTGTAATGAGAAATACCTTTAAATTATCGCATCAAAAGACAGAAAAAGGGGATTTTGATTTTTTTATTCCCACAGTCAAGCAACTTGAAAAAGGTCTTTTTTTCCAAAATGACTCTTTTGGGAATCTTTGCTGCAAATCAATACAAGGTATTTAGATATTCTGAAGGAGCAGAGAAAATTGTCCTATAAAAATTGTCCTATAAAAAGCTGTTGTCTACTAATGTTTACTATATTTTTCTCCTATTTCAATTGGTTTATGCTAGCAGTGACAATGTTAGAATATGGTATAGTTAGAATGATAAATTGCTCATATATTTTCTTTTCCAGCTAATGCATATTCTCAGAAGAGCTTCTGTTTTACATAGCTTTTAGACTCAACTGTATTTTTATTATCTTCTGAACTGTAAACAGAAAAGCTCTATCTCAAAGTCAGTTGAAAGACAGAAACAGAGTTTCCATCCACATAGCTCCAGGGTGACATCCAAGGAGACTTTATTCTCTCAGTGATGTGTATCCACAAGGAAGCCCGTGTCTTCTTATAAGTATTGTACATAATTTTATCAACAGCTGTAGACTAGATTAAATGATCAGTTTTATACAATAAGATTTTCGAGCATGGGTGACTTTTACTCCTAAATGTCTTCTGAAAGACTCACTGATGATAAAAAATAAGAAAGAAGATAAACTGTAAAGCACTTCATTAACTACAAAAGTTTAGAGGAAGTATTAGTTCCTGTATAATTATAGCTTCATCATCAGAACTTTTCCCTTGAGCCTTGAAACACTGGAAGTGCTTACACAAAGCCAAATCAGATTTCCTGTTCTTTGGTGTCACACAACAGCTCAAGTTAGATTTTTCTTAAAGAAAGTGTTACAGGCTGGGAAGGTGGCTCAATGGTAGAGCACTTGCCTTGCATGACTGAGGCCCTGGGTTCGATTCCTCAGCACCACATAAGCAAAAAAGAAAAAAGCCAGAAGTGGCGCTGTGGCTCAAGTGGTAGAGCACTAGCCTTG
>NW_012267305.1:5354057-5364258 GCF_000151885.1 Dipodomys ordii
CCTGTAATCCTAGCTACTCAGGAGGCTGAGATCTGAGGATCATGGTTCAAAGCCAGCCCAGGCAGGAAAGTCCGTGAGACTCTTATCTCCAATAAACCACTTGCAAACCAGAAGTGGCGCTGTGGCTCAAGCGGTAGAGCACTCTCCTTGAGCTGAAGTGTGCAAGGACAGCGCTCAGGTCCAGAGTTCAAGCCCTATGACCGACCAAAAAAAGAAATTTATAATTGATTTTCTTTTTTTTAAACTGTGAAAATACTGTACAGAGGGGTTACAATTACATGGGCAAGATAATGAGTACATTTCTTATCAAGCATTGTTGCTTCCTCCTTTGTTTCCCCTTTCCATCCCATTTCCTATCCCCCCTGTCCTCCCCAAAGTTGCAAAGTTTGTTTTTCAACATAACGATTTTCTTTTAAACCTGAAGATAAACTATCTGCTTACTACCATAATCTCCAGATATCATGCTCCTTTTTAAAAATTAACTTATCAAATATGCTCATTTTAATAAAAATAAAACTTCAAAACTTCACATTTCCATTATTCATTTTTTTCAATCAATTCAATTAACAAGTGTTAATTTTCCAATTAACAAATGTTAAATTATTAAACAAGTCGTTTAAATAAGGATACAGGTGGACCTGTTGCAACAATGAGATGTACAAGTTGTTATGTCGAAAACGAACTTTACAACTGGGGGGGGAGGATTGGGTGGGGGGAGAGGGAGGATGGGAAGGGATGGGAAGGGGAAACAAAGGAGGAGGCTACAATGCTTGATAAGAAATGTACTCACTATCTTGCCCATGTAATTGTAACCCCTCTGTACAGTATTTTCACAATAAAAAAAGAAAAGTTATGAGAAAATATAAGCCAAAAAATTATTAAGATAATCTTGTCCTAATGTAAATATGAAAGGCCATACTTTATTTTCATCTAGTCATTTCTGGAACTGAATATCTTCCCTGTGCTCTACAGCTGAGTGCAGGTAGTTCACACCTGTAATCCTAGCTACTCAGGAGGCTGAGATCTGAGGATCACAGTTCAAAGCCGGCCCCAGCAAGAAAGTCTGTGAGATTCTTATCTTCAGTAAACCACTCAGAAAACCGGAAGTGGTGATATGGCTTAAAAGGTGAAGTGCAAGCCTTGTGCTGAAGAGCTGAGGGACAGTGCCCAGGCCCAGAGTTCAAGCCCCAGGCCCAACAAAAAGAAAAGTTATTATTTTATTTTCAAATTCAAAGTGATTACAATGATTGTAATCTATCTTTCCCTAGCTCTATCCTACCATTCATAATCCCTGTCTTCATATCATTTCTAACTAATAACAAATCTCTTTTGATGTCCTTACACTATAATAAATAAACCAGTACTTTATTAACTGAAAAACCAAAGTCAATATTGTGTCTTCCTAAAGATAGTGATTTCAAACCATGCATTAAATAAAACATGTTTATTCAACAAAATTACTTTTGTAGTAAATTATAAAATGACTACTATCACAAAGAGCATAGAAATGTAGGAAAGTAAATGTATGCAAATTGGAACCCCCAAAAACTCAAGGGGGGAGAAAAATGACTTAGAAGACCTAAGAAACATAAACCATAATCCACCATACATAAATTCAAGAAGAACCAGTACTCAGCAATCCCCCACTGTAATAAAAATGGCTGTTGTGTCTGTATCGAATTTTAGGGTGAAAGGGAAACCAGAAAACAAAAGCATTTACTGACAGTGTGATCAAAAAGCAGTTCTCCCCAGCTGCCTCTTCCTCAGCCTGAAAGATTACTGTCTGTATTTCAAAAGATCTCCTGCAGTATACATGAGACAGTAGATGTTAGTGCCCCATATAGAAAATAAGAAAATAAGCAAAGTAACTAAAAGCTAATATACTGAATTTAACATAACTTCCCACCTTTTTTTTCTCATTGCCAATCAACACATATACATGAGGAGCAGTAGCTAGATGATAGATACATAGATAGAAGCAGAAATAGATACACAGATAAATATAGAGATATTGGTAAACATAAATATATATCTATATAGATGACATAGATACATAAATATAGATGGGTACAGCTATAGATATATAACTATAGATATATCTCTATAGATATAGAGATGAACCTGACTAAAGAGACTGTCTTTACAGATAATAACTTTGGAATTTACCAAGGATATTCCAGGAAAATTTTCCTACAGTGAGTCAGACTCATGTAGCTCATAACTGTTATCTTAGCTACTCATATGGCTGAGATTGGAGGATTTTGGTTCAAAGACAGTTTAGCCTGAAAAGTTCTTGTGACTCATATCTCCAATTTGCCATCAAAAAGTAGGAAGTAGAGATGTGGCTCCAGATTTGGAGTACCAGCCATGATCAAAAATTGTAAGGGAAAGTAAAAGACAATGGGTTCAAGCCCTAGTACCAATTAATACAAAAAGTACACAAACACACACACACACACACACACACACACACACCCTATAGCAAAAGCTAAATTAAATATGGCCTATTCTCATTTGTATACATTCTCAGCTTTTCTGTGTCCTTTTCTTATTTATGAATACACCATTCATCACCAGACATTTGAGAGAAGCCTCTATTATGAAAGGCAGGGCCTTAAACTAATAAACAGAAAACAGTAACTTGGAGTTAAAGAAGCTCTGCAAAGGCACACAGTCTCACTTGAGGATTATCTAATTTAGGCCATCTAGCACCTCAACTAGGGTTGGATGGATTGTTTAAAATACCATATTTTATTCACACAGACAATTCTTGACATACTGTTTACATTGTCTTTTCATGGGTGCTCGGTATCTATTGTGTTGAAAGGAAAGGCATTTTAAAAACTAAGATTAGTCACAATTTGTGTTACTTCATTAGCCAACACAACCAATTTGGACTGAAAAACAGAGAACGAAATTATCTGTACTAAAACTGATGCCAAAGTCAAGAAAATATCCTAAATAGTAGGTATCTTTGAAAACAGCTGTTGGGAGAAAATGGAATGTGTAGCAGATATGAGTAAACTGAGACAAGCGCTGATGGCTCATACCTGTAAACCTAGCTACTCAGGAGGCTGAGATCTGAGGATTGTGACTCAAAGCCAGCCCAGGAAGGAAAGTCCCTGAACCTCTTATCTTCAGTTAACCACTAGAAAACCAGAAATGGTACTGAGGCTCAAAGTGGTAGAGTGGTATCCTTGAGCAAAAGAGCTCAGGGACAGCACACAGGCCATGAGTTAAAACCTCATGAGAGAAATAAATAAATAATTAAACATAAACATACATGCATACATACATACATACGTACGTAATTGAGCTATCTAGCTCTGCCAAGAAGTCAAAACAGTGCTAATATATGACCAAACCAAATTTCTTATACATGCAATCTCCAAAAAGAAACATATTTTCAGATACATATTTGCAAAGAAATATTTCCAGTACCATGATACTAAGAGATTTGACTATGGAATTGGATCTAAGTCGGGTAAGGGAAAGACAAAGATCTCTTCTATTCCACTGTTTATCCCTGGATTTCACACAGATATTTCAAAGCAACCTTCTTCCACATATTTATTATTTAAATCATAGAGCTCATTATTCATGACTCTTTCTTGGGTATCTGATAGAATAAAATAAAATACGTTAAGATTTCACATAATTAACCTTAATTAGCCAGTCGATGTTTTCCAATTCCTCTGTAAAGCAAAGAGCAAAGGAAATTTCTCTTTAAGAAGTAACATCCTTTGTTTCTTTCCAAGCTTACTTTTACCATTTGTACTGGAAATTGCATTACCAAATTTAATTAACCATTACATTAACCCCAGGATATATAAGAAGAAGAAGCAATGCTTCTATAAAAAAAATCAGTGGAGTTCTTAAGAAAATTTGAAAGAAGTGAGTTAATTTTAACATAGTGTTGAATTCTTCATGAGAGACATCCTCACAAAGGTAAGAAAAACTCATTAAAAATAAACAACAATGACAAAAACCTGGAAGGATTCTATTTTTTAATTGCTTTACAAGTTTCTTTGTAGTGTTACTGAACTATCAAAGTATAACTGTATTGTATACTACAGCACTCTACACAGGGGAGAAAATAAAATAAAGGTCTTTGGCCTATTTCAAAATGAGGATAATATTTTATCATGAACAGTAATAGTAGTATCTTAATGTGATAGTAATATTTTAATATTAAGTATATACATTGTGTATGTCATTTTTCAAATATCCCTTTGCTTAAATCAATTGTTTTCCTGAAACAACTAGTTAGCATTGCATGAGATCAGAGAAATATTAATTCTTAGTTTAATGCAGAGGGGTTATCTTACAGTGAACTTTGGTTCTCCTTAACAAAGCTGAAATGAAAGCTTTTCATCAAAGTATGACTTCAGCACATCTTTGTCCAGTTTCTCTTCTTCAGTATGACATAATGTTAACAAAATATATCATTTAATAATCTTTTGGATTTTGTCAGCCATATTCATACATTCATTGTCTCAGCCTGGCTACAGCCCCCTATGACACACATTTATCCTTTTCTTTTCCATCATTTCAGCTCTATGAATACACAGAAACTTGAAGACATTGGCTTACTACAGTGGAGTTTCAACTAGGGCTTTCTATCATCACTCCCCTTTTGCCTCATTCAACCTGTGAGACACCCTGCACAGGAACAATCCACTCCACTCACTCTGAAAATCTAGGCAGGATTCTGCATTGTTTTTATTCAACCTACTTTTCTAAACCATTGTACACTTTCCCCTAATCATCTGCACATCACATCTTGCTGATCAAAGTCTACTTATCTAGTAATATCTCTATTCTATATCAGGGAATCGATTCAAAATGTCAATAATTAATATGATATGGCATATTTATTAGCATAAATTGATTATACAAGGATCTTCATTGTAATATTTATAATTTTCATGCAATGTACTTTGATGAAATTCAGCTCCTCTTTATTACTTCTTTGAAGACAACTTTCACTTTTCCCCTCCTTTAAAAATAATATTTGATGAAGTTCATTGTACTATTTTCACACATGTACAATATGCTTCTGTAATATTTGCCTCACCATTTTCTTCTTCCCCCACCTCCAATCCACTATTGCCACTCAAGCATTTTCCATTTTATAATCATGTCATGTTATTGCATTTCAATTCTAAATATGAGCCAAAATATGTAATATTTTTCCTTTTTTCCAAAGGCTAGATTATGTTTCATATGCTCATCTCCAGTCCCATTTGTTTTCTTTTGAATATTATAATCTAATATTTCTTTATAACTGAATATTATATATGAATATATATATTACACCTATACATATGTATTGCATGCATGTATGTATGTATATAGACATTTTCTTTATCTCATTATTGGTAGTTGCAATGGGTCTAGTTTCATTGTGATGCTGCATACACAAATGTGTATGTTGTCTCTCTTTGATATTGATTGTCATTTTGTTAGATCACATGGCAGTTTAAATTTCAGCCTTTGGAGGAACATCCCTGCTTATTTCCATAATGGTTGTTCTATTTTATGTTCCCACCAGAAGCATTTGAGGGTTCCTTTTCTAACCACATACTTGGTGGCATTTGTTGATGGTATACTTAATGGTTTTTTTTAAACTAAGATAAGATGGATTCTCGCTATAGTTTTAATTTGCATTTCTTTTATAGCTCAGAATATTGAATATTTCTATATGTGCCTATTTGTTCTTTTCTGAATAAAAAATGTGTGTTAAACTAATTTATCCATTTGTTAATTGAGTTATTTGTCTTATTTTAGAGTTCTTTAAATATTAGTGTATTAAGAATTTTAATTATTTGTCTTATGAATAACTTGGCATTGGTAAGATCATCAGAAGTGTAAATATGGGTGGGCAAAGAACTGGTTGCCTTGAAGCAAAGTCAATCAATTTTTCATAAATTATAACACAAAGTCATAAAGATAAAAGAATGAAATACATAATCAAATTAAGATTGTGTAGTATGAATAATTTGCCCAATATTAAAAGATAAAAAGGAATGAATGAAATATTTGAACCAATAAAATTATAACCAAGAATTTTTTTAAATTAACAACAAACAACAGATCTTTAAAGGTCAGGGAACTTGAAGATTAATAGCAAAAACCATAGCTATACATATGACATTTAAACATCAAAAATACAAGGATAACCTAGGAGATAGAGGAAATAGAAGCATTATTTTATAGAGGAAAATAAAAACAGCAACATAATTTGCATGGGGAAGGACTTGGAGTACTTTGTTACATAATACATTATATATAAATTTATAGAATTGAAATTGATGGTATACCTTGATTAGCTATTAATGTACAAACCAATTGAATAGTAACTGTTGCTTCCTTGGGGTTTTAAATCAGAGACTTATACTTGCTACATAATTGCTCTACCACTTGAAACATTCCTCAACTTTTATTTTTGTTAATTATTTTTGAGATAAGGTCTTGAAAACTTTCTTCAAGGGTTGATTCTAAACTTCCATGCTTCTAATCTCAACCTCCCAAGTTGCTAAAATTACAAGCATAAGCCACCAACATTCAAATATTCAATATTTTTCAAAACCAAGGTAGTTCTGAAGGTATGTCTCAATTAATATAGCACCAGCATAGCAAATATGAGGTGCTAAATTCAAGCTATAAATAAATATTATGAATAAAGTACTATAAATAGTACTATAACTTTTATTTATAATGTTAATATTAAATATGTTAATATTTAGAGGAGAGAAAAATAGAATCCTACAATTAATACCTTAAAAAGAGAATAACAAAAATCTTAAGAAGAAATAATATGGTATTTGCAAGGAAGAATTCAAATGGCATAACTGCTTAGAAGTAACTCACAGACTAGCACAATTAATACCTCTAAACCGGTACTTGAAAGGAATAGGAGGAAGTCAAAAGAAGAGGGTAGAGAAATGATGAAAGGATAAAAAAGGGTAAAAATATGGAAACAAAGGTAGTATGACAACTACAAAACTGATTAACTCCATGGTAACATATACTAATGTTGTGAAGATAATGAAATTTCAGAATATTTTTAATGCTTCTAAGAAAGATCAATAAAATTGTAAAGGCAAGAATAAATGCCTGAAAGGATATGAAGAAACACAGAGATGAATGAAGGAAAAACTAATAGAATTAAAAGAAGAATTTAATAAGGATATAGAAGATCTTAAAAATCAAATTGTTGTTCTAGAAATAAAATGCTCAGGAAGTCAAAATTTAAAGTAAGCTAAAAGTATCTGCATTTAGACTGGATCACATTGAGGATACAATGTGAGAGCTTGAATGCTAGGCAGGTGCATTAGAAATGTTACAACTACCCAGGAAAGATTTCAGAATAGTCATAGCACATTCACCATTAGCTTGAAAAGTATAGGTAGATTGCAAAAAGAAATCTCAAAATGCTATAATCCTTACAAACTCTACAATAATCTATATACACATTGTAAGTATATTTCACAAGAAGTGGTGTTTTCCCATCATTTGCCTAAGAACTCCAAATATAAGGGAGTTTATCCATATTTTTGTGTAATAACACAATCTTTTCTAGGAATAAGCAGATCTTGTTCCAGATTTTTATATTCTTCTCTCTCTTTTTTTTTTTGTCGGTCGTGGGGCTTGAACTCTGGGCCTGGGCGCTGTCCCTCAGCTCTTCAGCTCAAGGCTAGTGTTCTACCACTTGAGCTACAGCGCCACTTCTGGTTTTCTGGTGGTTTATTGGAGATAGGAGTCTCACGATCTCTCCTGTCCGGGCTGGCTTTGAACCGCGATTCTCAGATCTCAGCCTCCTGAGTAGCTATGATTACAGGCGTGAGCCACCAGCGCCCGGCTCAGATTTTTATATTTCAAAGTAATCAAGTTTCATTTTTAAAGTTTTTCTTTAACATATTATAATTTATTACCATATTGAAGTCTACAGATGCTTAAAGGATCATTACTTGTTATATTAACAGTTATATGTTTTAATATAATTTGATTTTATATTCTTCATCTATTAAATGATCATCATTTTTCATCTATCACTTGTTTTAAAAGTATTGGCAAACAAAAGAACCCCAGAATGATGAAGAATCAATAAAATAGGTGTTACTTTATCTCAAAATAACAAAATACCTGAAAATCAATAGCTACAGATACTCAACAATAAGTTAATGAAATCAACATCTGCCATGTAGTTATTTATAAGATTGCTCCTATATTTCCAGTCATCCAAAAATATGTCATATATGAAAGATAAGAAAGAAAAGGAGGTTGCATTAATTTATCTGTCTTTTTCACCAGGCAACTAATATTTCTAGAATGTTGTTAGAATTCATTTACAACTACCAAGGTGAGATTTCAGAATAGTCATTCAAACATGTACAGTAGACTAAGAAAAGTCATTTCCTACTATCTAGAATAGAAGAATATAAAGAGAAGGAATTAAAATATGAACATCATATGAGGCAACAGAATGTTTGCTACAGTCATATTATCATTGCTATGAGGCTCAATGATGTTACCTGATTTGAACATCTTTTAAATTTGCAAAATGCTGAACAAATATAAAGTATTATTTTGCTCATATTTTGGAATGAATGCAATGTTAATATATTTTTACTGAACTTAGCTTATGATGCAATGATTAAATGCAAAGCAAAAGAACGTATATGGAAACACTATACTAGATTATTAAAACCTATCTATTTTTACCTATTTTTTTGTTGTTTTTGGTCGTGGGGCTTGAACTCTGGGCCTGGGTGCTGTCCCTGCGCTCTTCAGCTCAAGGCGAGTGCTTTACCGCTTGAGCCACAGTGCCACTTCCTTTACCTATTTTTAATATCAGTTTGTATATGCTTTCAATATGTTTCAGGGTGTTACTCAAGATAGAATACCACAAGTTAAAGAGGCTATGTAAAACATCCCTTACCTTTCTAGAAGATGAATCTAGAAAGTTTGTCATATTATTTATCTCTGACTAAAGTTCTCCTGTGGTATATGGAAGGCAAAGAGAAACTATTCCCTATAGAAATAGGCAAGGGAAAACTGGTATTGATTTTTGCAAAATAAATTCAGAGTAACACTCACAGGCTGTGGGTGTATCTAGGTCACTGGGAAAAAAACAAGGTTGAAATATTTTGCTGACAGATAAGGAGAAATATAGTTATTTGTACACATGATTATTAAATGGATTAAGAACCTTTTTATTATTATACCAAGATTATTTTGGCCAAGTGGAAAATAACTTTGGCACTATGCATTTAGATCAGTTTTCCATAAGAAAGCAATAGTTAAATCAAGTTCAAATCCCAAGTAATACCATTTATCCAGAATTCTAATCATTTGAAAGTATCAGACACTTCACACATGATTATGTGGCCTAACATAGCACATTTCCTTTAGCCAGAAATTATTTATTTCTCTTCTAATTCCAGAATCACATGTAATATCGCATGGCCACACTAGAAACCAGCAAAATGACTTCAGTATTGACAAAAGAAGCAATTCAGTAAACTTGACACAATGTATTAGAAGGAACAACTTCTCCACTAGCCAGATGTAGATAATAAACATAGAAATACCATCTTTGACACTTCCATAAGTCAATGAAGTAATTTTAAGCATTTAACATACACTTGGTTATGTGAAAAAACTGGAGATATAATGGAGAACAAACAGATAGGATATATGCTCTTATGTGACCTCCAGTCCATAATAGAAGACAAATTTTAAAGCTATAGTAAAAATAGATGATTTTTGCCTGATTAAAAAATATTAGACAGAACACTCATTCAGTAAGTATGAACTACTACTATTATTAGTATATAAATTGAATATAAACATATATACAAAGTCTAATAAAAGCATAATGAAAGAGAAATAAATTAACTTATTTTGGAGAGGTCAGAAAATGTCTTCTCAATAGATATATAAGTTGTGGCGATATACAAGCAGTGTTTGGAAGGGTGACAATGCATTAACTAAGCAAGGAGAAAGAGGTTCCTTATTTGACTCTGTTACTCTACCCCATAATATTTAAGCATATCTTTTTTTAATCTTTCTTTTTTTAAAATTTTTTGTGAACACACTGTACAGAGGGGTTACAATTACATGGGCAGGTTAATGCGTACATTTCTTATCAAGCATTGCAGCCTCCTCCTTTGTTTACCCTTCACATCCCTTCCCA
>NW_012267305.1:5365593-5370760 GCF_000151885.1 Dipodomys ordii
TTGTTTTAGCTCCCTTATCGAAGATTAGATGGCTATAGGTCTGTAGGTTCATTTCTGGGTTTTCAATTCTATTCCATTGGTCCTGAGGTCTGTTCTCATGCCAGTACCAAGCTGTTTTGATTACTATGGCTTTATCTAAGAACTATATACTGGTAGATTTATACAAAGCATTATGTCCTGTTAAAAATGTGCTTCCTTTTGTTTTCCATTAACTCAAAGCTTATTTTTGAAAGAAAAAATACTGAATCTATTGACTTATTCTACAAATTGTACTTTCTCAAGAAAGTAGCACTTGTTTTTAGTCATTAGGTATATAAGAGCTAAGAGATACTAGTTTGTTAGTAGAGAGTTTAAAAGCACAGCCTACAACCAAACAGACTTTCTTGGTTTGCATCCATAATCTATCACATGCCTGCCATGTAACTCCAGGAATTGCCTTAATTTATGTATATCTAGTTTTTCCTCCCTTAAATCTGGATAGTAATTGTAATCTATTCATAGAGCTGTTGTTTGAATTAAAGCAATGAAAGCTCATGGAGAATGTTAAGTGATTATTAATTACAGTAGTAATATTAAACACCAGAATTTAAGCATATGTATGAATGCCTTGCCAACACTATTATTCAGTGATCACAGAATCCATTTTTAAGAAACATCCTAAACATTACATTATAGACAACTTACATTTTTTTGGGGGGTATACAAAAATATAAACGCAGATGCTTTATTCACCATATATTCTGAAATAGTCTCCAAATGTTTTTTGCTATATATAAAGTTAAATTACTCCTTGGGGCAAAATGAATGAGGAAAATCAGTAATATATCTCCAAGTAGGAGATCTTACATAAATTGTAAATTCCAGGAAAACCACTAAAAGTTGAAAAATACAAGCACCATTTTTTGAAGATACTATTTTTCTCCCATTAAATCACCTTTGCAACCTTGCTGATACCTAATTATCCATGGCTGTATCAACTGGAGATTTTCAAAATCTCACGTTAATCATGTAGTTTTCTTTCATAGAAATTTCACCTTCTTATGCCTAGCAACTATGTCTCCTATATAGCTATACATAATTTTTAAAGTATTAAGATTATTTCTTTTTAAATATACATTTTTATTGTAAAGATACTCTACATGAGAAAGGTAATGAGTACACTTCCAATGGAGCATTGTTACCCCTTCCTTTGTTTCTCCCCTACCATCCCTTCCCTTCCCACCTCCTCAATTCCTCCCTCCCCCCAAAAGTTGTAAAGTTCATTTTCAACATAGTGTCTTGTGCATCTCATTATTACACTGGGTCAACCTTTTTCTTGTTTCAGCATTTTATTATTTCTCTTCCCCTCCCCAAATTAGAAAATTGTATACACAAGATGCAGGGCACCAGAATCAAATACAATGACAACAGGGGTTATACCATGGGGAAAGAACATACAAAAGAAACAAAATAAAATCACATAGAAAATTGAAAACAACAGCAACAAAGAAAACACCATTGTTTTCAGATCTTGGAGTTCATTTAGCTTAGCATCCTCTTATTTGGTCATATGTACATACCTTTTTACTTTTTCTACTTGTCTGGTAAGATTATTCTAGATGTATACTAGTTATTGCAAATTAGGGAAAACATTGGACCTATGTTTCTTTGGGTCTGGCTTACTTCACTTAATATGATTTTTTTCCAGTCTTTCCACTCCTAACAAATGGGACAGTATCATTCTTTCTGATGGAAGCATAGAACATTTTCTTGATCCTTCATCTGAGGGACATCTGGGTTGGTTCCATATCTTAGCTAAACAATACCACTTTTAAACAGACATACTCATAATTTCTAAAAATACTTTAAGTGAGAAAAAATATCAAAGTGAAATCTAAATCTTACAATGCATACTATCATTTTCTGTGGATTATTTAATAATCTCATCATAAATATATGGCAATAAAACTACAATTCATTCTTCATAATTTGTGAGAATATGTATATGAAAATTTTTGATGAAATAATTTTTAAGAGAAGTGTGTTAATGTTCAAATTTATGCATTTGGATCTAATATTCATATTCTCATTCACATATGTATATATAAAGAATTTATAGTGACAATTAGGAAATAAGGAAGAGGTGGCAAAACGTTATAGGATTGACCATGAATAAAGAAACCTGAATTGGAGGCCTTGTGGGAGGAAAATTACTAAGATTTGTTAGGTATTTCTTCTAAAATTAATAGTGAAAGTTACAGGTATGTTCTAAAAATGGAATATGCCAATCATAACCCCAAGGTGCAAAAATTAGTTTAAAATCAAAGTAGGTATCACAGAGTAGTAACAGTTCCTATGTGTAAGAACTAATTAAACAAAAATGGAGAGGCTTGTAGGACATTCATTAAGTCTATTTGCCAAAAATATTCTGTTACAAGGTAATAATTTTCTTAACATGAAATCCTGGAAATATTATAAAAGGGATAATTTTTAATTAAAGACTAACTTATAAATCTGGTATCTACCTCATTCATCATATTGTCTCACATGACAATCCTTTGATCATAGCATATTAATTTTATATCAAAGTATGTCATAACAATCCAAGGAAAAGTATTTACAGCTTTAGTATATGGACCTTGTAAAAGAGATATAAAACATAGGTGGGCCTATTACATTTGTTTCCGTTACAAAATATGAATTAAAATGAGCCATCAGACTTGGCTACTCATTATATAACTGCCTATAAGGGTATTAAAATACTTGACAATTTCTTCAGATATGAAATAATTAACTATTATTTCCATTAAATATTATTTTGCATTCAAGCAAATTATAGGAATGGGAATAGACATGTCTTTGAAGAGAAAGAGCACAATAATTTGTTTATCATCGGTACATCCAGTTTTAACTAATGTTAAATCATTTCATATGCAAGTTTGAATATTATATATTGGTTAAAAATGTGAAAAATATAACTGCATATAATGAGTTAGGCAATATTAATATTGTATAAAGAAGAGATGTGATGTGAATGATGCTTGAAGTTATTTTTCTTTTTATTATATTTTACTGTCTGTTACAATAGTAATAATGAAAATTAAAATAGGAAATAACTAAGAATAGGAAATAACATACAAGTGCAAATGAAAATGACAATAATGACAATCATTAAAAATTAATGATTATACAACTGGCCAAGTGCTTAGCACTTATATATAGATCATTTTATTTGAACTTCATAATAATCTTATGCTAAAAATATTATGAATTGTTTATAAGAGAATTCTTTTTTGCAAGAGTTTTTTTGTTGTTTTTGTTATTTATTGTCGCTGTTGTTTTTAATGTACTATGTGATTTTTTTTTGTTTCTTTGGTATGTCCTTCCCCCATGGTATAACTCCTGTTGTCACTGTATTTGATTCCCGTGCTCTGCAACTTGTATATACATTTTTCTAATTTGGCAAAGGGAAAGGAAATAACAAAATGCTGAAACAAGGCTATAGGTTATAGGTTGACCCATTGTAAAAATGAGACATAAAAGACACTATGTTGAAAACGAACCTTACAACTTTAGGGGATTGGGAGGGAGGATTTGCAGAGGTGAGAAGGGAAGGAGTAGTAGGGAAAAACAAAAGGAGGGGGTAACAATGCTTCATAGGAAATGTACTCATCTTACTCATGTAACTGTAACCCCTATGTATAGTATCTTTATAACAAAAAAAATGAAAAAGAAAAAAAATAGGCTTGCACTAATTAAATTTGATGTTGAGGTGAAAGTATCTAGTTGCAACCTCTGTAACAGTTCAATCTATTCATTGTGGTTCAAAGGTCTAATATGAAAACAAAAAAATAATGATTTAAACAGGGAATTACAACACTTCAGCACTTTATAGTAGAAAATGCATTTCACATCTTTCCTCAATACCAAATTTTTTCAAGTTATATGAAATACCATTTATTTATACCACATATGATGTCTATTGAAATTTTCTATTTTAAAAGCCACTAAAAAAACAGGTTCATTGGTTTCTTGACCTACTCACTGAGCAGAATATTGAGATTTAAAAAATAGCAGAGGAAATGTGTATAGAGCATTTCAATATTTTAAGCAACAGAGCAACCCAACAAAATATAAAATATTGTTCATAAATATTTTTGTTGTGAAATATAGTTAGTCATATAATGGATTTGTGGAAAGACTAGAACATTTTTTTACTGTATAAATGTGTCCAAATTTACTTATGAGGCTGAAAAAGCACTATTTGGACACAAAATACAATAGGTAATGCATGTTAAAAATAAGTAAATATAGACCACCTAAACATCAGTAACACTTTCCTGAATATGTTTCCATTAAGCTTTTCTTAATGAGTACACATTGAGTAGATTATTTGTAAATTATTTCATTATCCCATCACAATCAACTTGTGACATTTAAAGTATAATTAAATTTATATTCCAAGCCTGTAAGAAAACATGAAAACTGAATACAGCTGTATTATTAGATAATTGAATTCACTAATGAAAGGAATTTGAGGCATATATATTTTTGTATTAAAGACATCAGCATACAAGTGATTTTAGTGAGTGTATTAATTTGCCAAACATTATTATTCAGCTTGTGATTATTATAGAATAAAGGAATCAGAATTGTTCGGGTTTAAGGTAGTTGTCAAGGCAACTTTACATGAACTGACATCATCAACTCAAAACTCAATTTGTAAAGAACAGGATCCCAAAATGCAAGAGTATCAAAGAAATAAGAGGCAAATAGTAAGCCTAATTACAAATCAACTACCCAAAATAAGTACCCCAAATTAAGTATCACACTAAATATTTGGGAAAAATAAGCCATATATTATATTAATATATATTGAGATTTAAGTTATTATTTATAAATGAGTGAGAGATACTATCCACTCAGGAAAAGCCAAATATTCATACTGAAATTTGGAAAAATGTAGTTTGGTATGAAAAGACAATCAATTGCTTTCTTCACTGTCAAAATTAGTGGAAGTAATGAAAACAGAAAAACAAAAATAAAGATAAGCCAAGCGACAGTGGCTCACGCCTGTAATCCTAGCTACTCAGGAGGCTGAGATCTGAGGATCATGGTTCAAAGCCAGCCCAGGCAGGAAAGTCCATGAGACTCTTATTTCCAATAAACCACTAGAAAACTGGAAGTG
>NW_012267305.1:5371028-5397754 GCF_000151885.1 Dipodomys ordii
TAGCTACTCAGGAGGCTGAGATCTGAGGATCATGGTTCAAAGCCAGCCCAGGCAGGAAAGTCCATGAGACTCTTATCTCCAATAAACCACTAGAAGACTGGAAGTGGCACTGTGGGTCAAGCAGTAGAGTGCTCGCCTTTAGCTGAATAGCACAGGGACAGCGTCCAAGCCCAGAGTTCAAGCCCCATGACTGACCAAAAATAAATAAATAAAATAAATAAAGATAATGTAATCTAAAGATTTTAGGTGTTCAAGGTAATTTTGAATGAAAATTACAGAAATATGAAAAGCTTCAGTTTAGAAAGTACAATAAATTAACATGAAAATGCTCAATAATATAAAGTTACTAGCACTCATGGATAAGCTTTATAGTCATCTTAGTATTAAATGAAAATGAAATTTACTATAATTTTTCAAATTGGAGAAAGTGTGGTAGCAATAATGGTTAAAAGTTAATTGGTCAAGCCAGGCACTTGTGGGTCATGCCTGTAATCCTAGCTACTCAGGAGGCTGAGATATGAGGATCATGGTTTAAACCCAGCCCAAGCAGGAAAGTCCGTGAGACTTTTATTTCCAATAAACCCCTAGGAAACTGGAAGTGGTACTGTGGCTCAAGTGATAGAGCACCCGCCTTGAGCTGAAGTGCACAGGGACAGTGCCCAAGCCCAGAGTTCAAGCCCCAGGAGAGACAGCCAAAAAAGAAATTGGTCATACATGATGTGAAGCTAGATAAGCATATTGGTGAAAACGGAATTATAGGATTCTTTTTTTTTTTTTTTTGGGTCCCATCGTGAGGCCTTGACTCTGGGCCTGGGCGCTGTCCCTCAGCTCTTCAGCTCCAGGCTAGCACTCTACCACTTGAACCACAGCGCCACCTCTGGCTTTTTTCTTGTTGCTTATGTGTTTCTGAGGAATCGAACCCAGGGCCTCAGGCATGCAAGGCAAGCGCTCTACCACTGAGCCACCTTCCCAGCCCGAATTATAGGATTCTTAATGTTACAAAACCGTAACAATAATTTGGCAACTGGTGTTGTCTCATTCATTCATAGAAAGCTAATTCTACCTTATTTGACAGTTATCTATTGTGAAAGGTTTATATTTGGCCTAGATAAATCCATAGATAAATCCATTCTCAGCTTAAGATATATATACAAATTCAGCCCACAGTTTTTGAAATGTAATATTTTTAGTTTTCATACATTTTGAGTATTAAGCCAGAAGACAATCTGGCTTAGGCATATGTGTGTGCTATAATTAGTCTTACTAGTATTTGTTTTTAATGACACCAGGGTTTGAAATCAGGAGCTTGCATTTATAAGGCAGGCACTCTCCCATTTGAACTGAACTTGAAATAGTATTCTATGGTCTCCAATTCCTAAGAGGTAGGAATACAAGCTTGAGTCAATATACCTGTCTGTGGAATATATGTTCTTATAGTGCAATGGAAGAAAAACACATTTGATGGTAGTGTAATTTCATGGTTCAAATTCCTCCAACTCAGGACCAAAGTCGTAACAGTAACATAATAGTAATAAATGAAATTTTAACAGAAAAAAAGAAAAACACATTTATACAATATTGACAATTGTAAAAAAATTAAAATGATGTAATATATATTTTATGTGTGTATATAGTTGTATATTTTAAGCAAATTTAAATATGAAAAGGATGCAAAAGCATTACATATTTAATAAAATAGATAAAGAAGTATATAAGCATAATGAAAACTCACTGTATCCTTGTGACTTCACATTGTTTGCTATTTAAAATGAAAATAAGAAAACTAACAATATATTTCTGGTTTATGAATGAATATAATAAGAAATAAAAATAAACATTTACAATTTAGTTATGAATATTAAAATGTTAACTGGTAGTTTTCAAAACAAACATGTATACCAACATCCTTTTCTATATATTTATTTTTATTCTAAAGGTGATGTATCGAGGGTTTCATTATATAAGGTGTGGGGGGAGGGGGGGAGGATCTGGTGGGGGGGGCAGGAGGAGGATGGGAAGGGATGGGAAGGGGAAACAAAGGAGGAGGCTACAATGCTTGAAAAGAAATGTACTCATTATCTTGCCCATGTAATTGTAACCCCTCTGTACAGTATTTTCACAATAAATAAAAAAAGAAAAAGAAAAAAAATAAGTCAGGTAATGAGTACTTTTTTTAAAAAAAAAAAAAGTGTCACCTCTTCCCTTGCTTACTTCCTGTGTTTCCTTCCTGGCCATCCCCCCAAGTATTATAGCTCATTTCAACATAGTCTCTAGTGAATATCACTGCTGAATTTGTTCACCCTTTTCCCTATCATTTCTTTGCTTCCACTTACCTTCTCCAAAGCAGATAAAATTACATATAAGACAAAAGGTATAGAAAAAAACAATGACAGAGGAGAGAAGATAAAAAAAGAAAATAACAATAGAAACCCTCCTGTTTCAATTTCTTGAAGTTCGTTTTGATGATTATCATTTTATATGATCATATGCACATAGCTATTAAGCTTTTGTATCCTTGCAGAATATCCTCCTATGGTCTCACTGCATGAATGCCGAAAGTTCTCTATAATTTATCATGTCCAAGTTTAACTTTTTTGTCTTTTACTATCGATTGTGTTTACTTGTAGATTATAGGCACATTCTACTTACCATAAATGAGGAAAACCATGCAACCTACATTTCTTTGGATCTGGATAACTTCATTAATATATTTTTTTCAAGTATTTCCATATCCTTACGAATGGTGCAATATCACTTTAGCATAGAATTCCATTGTGTGTGTATATATATATATATATATATATATACCACATATTCTTAATCCATTCATCCACTGCGAGGCATCTGCATTAATTCAATATCTTGGCTATGGCAAACAAGGCTACAGTGAACATGGCTGTGCTGGTAGCATTGGTGTGACCTGGTTTGTGGTCAGTTAGGTAAGTCCAGGAGGGGGATTGCTGGGTCACAGAGAAGCTCTATGTTTAGAAAATGAGCAACCTGCATATTCCTTTCCAGAGTGATTGAACAGGATTATATTCCCACCAATAGTGTAGCATCTGTTATTGTTAGTTGCATTCATAATGGCCATTCTGAGGTGAGGTGGAATGTTGTCTTGATTTCCATTTCTTTTTATGGCCAGAGATATGGAACATTCCTTCATGTGTTTATAGAGTATTCCTACTTCTGAGAAATCTCTATTTAGTCCATTTATTAATTGGGTAGTTTCTTTTAGGGTTTGCTTTGAGAGTGGTTAATTTTTTGAGCTCTCAATATATTTTAAATATGAGGCCCTCATCTGATGACTACCTAGTAAAAATCTTTCCAATTCTGTGTACTTTCTATTTATTTTGCTAGCTATATACTGTACCATGCAGAAACTCTCCAGTTAGATGCAATTTATCCAGTCTTTCTTTGATTTAGTGTGACTCTGGATCTGTACTTAGGAAGTTTTGACCAGTGTCTAAGAGCCTTAGTGTTTCCCCTACACCTTCCTGAAATATGTTCACGATATCTGGCCTTAAATTGAAGTCTTCAATCAATTTGGAATTGGTTCTTATATAGTATGATAGACAAGAATTAGCATCAGTTTTTCATGTGCATGCTAGCCAATCTGGCACTATTTGTTGAAGAAGCTGTCTTTCTTCCATCCTATGTTTTTGGCTCCCTTATCAACTATTAGGTGGCTATTGGTCTGTGGGTTCTTGTCTATTCCACTGATTCTCAGGTCTATTCTTGTGCCAGTACCAAGCTGTTTTTCTTACTATAGGTTCATCATAGAGTTTGAAGACTGATATTGATATTCCTCTGACAATATTCTTTGTGCTAAGTATTATTTTTGCTGTTCATGTCTTTAAACATTCCACATGAAATTTTGGATTTTTGGAGAATGTGGTTATGTTGAAATTTTAAATAGCTTTTTGCAGTGTTCCCATTTCCATGATTCTAAATATTCCAATCCAGGAGCATGGAAGATTTTTCCATTTCCTTAAATCTGTTTTAATTACTTTATTCAGGTTTTCATGCCAATAGTCCTTCAAATCTCTGGTTAAGTGAATTCCTGTTTTTTTTTAAGGTCTATTACAAATGGAGATGTGTTCCCGATTTCAGTCTCAAATGTCTCATTAATGGCATACAGAAAAGGTACTTAATTTTTGGTTAATTTTCTACAGTGTTATTTTGCCAATGTTTCTGATCAGCAGAAGTAACTTGGGGAGGAATCTGTTGGGTTCTTTAAATACAGGATTGTGTCATCTGCAAAGAGAGATACTTTTGCTTATTCTTCCTCTGTTTGGATTCCCTTTATGTTTTCTCTTGCCTGATTGCTCTTTCTAGGAATTCCAATACTATATTGAAGAGAAATGTGGAATGGACATTTTTATCTCATTCTTGATTTTAGAGGAAATTGTTTTAATTTTTCACCATTAAGTACAATGCTGGTTGCAGGCTTGTCACATTCAGTCTTTATTGCTTTGTGATGTAGATATGATATATTTTGGAGAATATTAAATGAACTGCTGAGATGGTATATTCTGATGCAAAGAGTGATTTATTCTGTAGATAGATTTATGTTATGTCTAGTTGATCAATGCAAAGTTTAGGTCTGAGGTTTCTTTGCTGAGTTTTTGCCTGGATAATCTATCCAGAGGTGAGAGTGATAGGTTGACATCAATTAATGTATTTGAATCTATGTGTGTTTTTAGGTTAAGTAGCATTTGTATGATAAAATTGGGTACTCCAGCATCGGAAATTGTATCTGCCTATAGGAGAGATCCCTTTATTAGTATGTAATGTCCTTCTTTGTTTTTTCTAACAAATTTTAATTTGAAATATATTTTTACCTAATATTAGCATTACTACTCGGGCCTGTTTATGCGAGCCATTTAATGAAAATATTCTATTCCAGTCTTTCACTGGGAGAAGGCTTTCTTTTGTCAGCAAGATGTGTCTCTTAAAGATAGCAGATGGATGATCCTTGCTTTTTTTTAACCAAGTGGTTATTCTATGTCATATTAATTGGAGAGTTAAGTCCATTAATTTTGAGACTTAACGACTGAGAAGCATTTGTAACTTTTGCCCATTTTCTGTTACTTCAAATTATTGTTGGATTTCAATATGAAGGATGGTGTTTTGAGTATCTTCTGTGGTGTTGGTTTAATAGAGAGAAATTATTTCAATTTTTATTTATTATGTTTTATTTATTTATTTGACCTTCAGTTATGAAGGAGGGTTTTGCTAGGTACAGTATTCTTGGTTGGAAGATGTTAGCTTTACTGTGGTATATATAATTCCTGACACTCCTTGATTTCATGGTCTCAGCTGAGAAACCTGCAGTTATTCTGATTGGTTTTCTTCAAATGTAATCAATATTTTCTGTGTGACAACTTTAAGGATTCTTTCCATGTTCTCTATTGATCCTGTGCAGATTATATTGTGGGATTCGAATTTTGTTTTCTGATCTGATCTGTTTGGAGTTCTAAATCCTTCTTGAATCTGAATAAGCCTATCTTTTTAGATGTTCAGGAAGTTCTTTCCTAGAACTGTGCTAAATGTGTCTCCTCTCCTTTTCATTGCCTTCTCTGTTACTTCTTCAATACCTACAAGTTTTAAATTAAATTTTCTGATTGAGTCTTGAAGTTATTGCACGCTCCAATGGTGTTTCTTGGATTTGCTCTGGATAATTATTTCCTCTTTCCCTATTATATCTAATTTGTCCCTGACACTGTCTTCTTAGTCATCAATTCTTCTGTCAAGACATTCTACTTTGTTTTCATTTTTCTGCCTTCTAGTTGGCCAGATTTGAAGGCACCTATGTCTTTAAGTTTTCTTTTAAATCTTGTATGAAATATTTTAGATTTGTACAGGAGAACAGCCCCTCCCCTCTTCCTCTTCACCTCCCTGAAAGGAGTAATGACCTGACTTTCAGTCATCTATTGTGAGTCAGCAAAAGATCCCAGACTCTGTGGTCACTTCCTAATCCATTGAGTTAATTTCCTGAACCGCCTTGGTCATGCTTCCCTCAGACAGTGAGAGGTTCTCCAGGCATTAATTCTGCATCCTCTCTGGTCCTGCCTCCTTCCTTTACCTATAAAATAATGCCCAACATGAGTCTCACCCTCTTTCTTTTTTTCTTCTTTCTTCCCCTCTGTCTCCTCATGCCTCCATCTCTTGCAGACCACAGTATGTTCTCCCTCCAGTAAACGATTTTTCTGCCTGACCCATGTGGGGGTTTCCTTCCCGGCGAACCTCTTACATAAGACTTCTTTACTTCCTTGACTTGTTTTTCTTCTCTTCTCTCATAGCCTTTATGGATGATTATTTCTTCATAGGACTCCCCTTCCTTCTCGTAATTAACTTAGCTTTCTTTTTGTGCATTCCAAGAATTCCTCTAATAATTTTTGGTTAATCTCAGTCATGCTCAGGAATTGCCTTATGTAGGTTTTCTATTTTTTTAATTAATCATATTTATCAGTGTTTTGAAAGCATTTTGAGAAGGGTCTTCTAGGTCCTTCATTGCTCTATTGCCTGGTTATTTTCTGTGGGAATTAAACTTCCTTGATGTCATTTTTCTTGAATTTCTATGCTCTTTTACCCATTTGTAAACCATTTTGGTTTTACTTGTTTTGAGGGGAGCAGTGCTGTGATCTTCCTAAAAGATTGTTCTCTGATTTTTTAGTTAATTATCCAGTTGATGGTTTGATATTTGGTTGAAATTTATCTCTGGACAGATTTTGTTGAAGATTAGAGGTTAGTTGTGTTGAGACACTGTGATGATAATATGTGTCAATCAGTTGGAAATGGAAATTGAGGTGATTAGGCAGAGGGATTATGGAGAGTAGCTTTTCAGTAAGAACTATGGCAGAGAGAAATCTAATATTATACATGAGTACCTGAAGAAGGATGAAAAGAGTGTAAATAATGGTTGTAAAGGAATAACCAAATGAGTGAGAGAGACCATATAGTCTACCACTGAAGAAAATCAAGTTTAGAGTCTATACTTTAGACTCCTTAAACATTAGTATGGCCTACTCTAAAAAGCCTGTCAGTTGTAGGTATTCCCTTACTTAAATACACCTTTAGTTTTGGGTGGAAAAGAGTATTATGGTGAAGGGAAGATATCAGGTATATTTGTAACTGATGAACAATTCCATTGTAAGAGTCTACATGAAGCAATGCAAAATAACATCAAAGGAAATGATAGCACCCAAAACTGAACTCACAAGACAATATAAAATCTACACCAAACCCAGTACCCTACAATTCCATAGATTTTAAGTCAGAGGTTTCTAATTATAAATAGTAATTTCCTTATCTAAATATTATGGTGCAGAAAAAGACATTTTATAAATTTGTAGCCAGTAAGTAAATCAGTTGTAAAGGACAGGATAAACCAAATCAAACCAAAAAGATAACATTATGAGGCAAATAGAGAAAATCTGAATGGAAACAGAGACAGTCAAGAAGACAAACAAAAAGGGAACAGAAGAAAATGAGAAAAGAAAAAGAGAAAGGCCAGAATAAAAAGGGGAAGAAACAAAAGTTAAATTGAAAGAAATAAATATAATGAAAAATAAAGGACTGATATAAAGAGAAAAAAGGTAGAATGAGAAGGAAATCAAGGTCAACCAATCAAAATTTAGCTAGAATTAGGCATGCACACAACTAAAAAACAGGCTAAACAATCACTGGAGACTATATAAGACAAAATAATGAAATAAAATCAATGACAAAGAAAAAATTGAGGTCTCCAGTTTGTTTGGGGGCCCTTGTTTCTTCTAATGTGCTTCTCCCAATGTCTGGGATGCAGTGTGTTAGTCAAGTTTGCGTATTATTTGCTGAGACCTGCAGCTATCCTTGTAAGCAAGACCTGGGCAGCACCTTGGGGTGGAGTTCCTTATGTAATGGATAGGAAGTGTCACTTATAGTTGTAGGTTGGGTTCTGCACTGTTTAATTGCAGGAGCTGCGGTTTAATTAAGTTTGAAGCCTTCCTGATTCGTGAGTGTGGCTATTACATAGATTCCCACTCTCAGTATAACTAAGAAATGGCTAAGATTTTGAGGTCTGTCTGTAGCTTACAAATCAAAGAGAAAAGATTAATTTGTTTGTTTGAGTGACCTAAAATAACCTCTGCCTTAGAAAATAGGAGTCTTTCCAGCTCTCCTTCCAACCTAGATTAGGCAAGAATGGGTGGGTGGAACTCCTTTGTTCACAAGTAGGAGGCTCTGATCTGCAGACTAGATTCTGCAGAGGGTTTGGGTGTGGGTGGGGTTGTGAGTAACCTGGATCTATCAAGTCCCCAGATATGGCTTGATGGCTAATATCTAGGTTCCCACTCAGTACAGCTTGGAAATTCATTATGTTTTAAGAGCTATCTGGTTTTCTGCAGTGAGATATTAGAGACTTTTGGTTCTGTAATTCCAAGGTTCTTGGATGGCTGTGGGCCAAGCTGCAGTTTGCCTTGAATGCTGACCTTGTTGCTCACTACTGTGGAGCAGGACTGTCTCCTACTGTGCTGTTCTTTTGTTAGCCACCAGAGAGGGGTGGTACAATGGTATCAGTTTCCTTTGCCCTTTTGAAAAATGAAGTCACTTCTCTGGTAAGCTTTAGGTTCACTGATGGCCTCTTTGCCACTTTTAAAGATGGCTTCTCAAGTGGGTGAAGGGGTTCCCTGCCAGAGGCTGTTCTTCCAAGTGTGGAGGTGGGGGTAAGATGTCCTTGGTTACCGGTGTTACTTCAGACTGTTCCATACTGACTGTGGCCTGAGTGTATGTGCATTCCTGTTCCTGATTTGTCCCATGTAGCGCTTTAAATTCCATGCTGAAGGTTTGAGCTAAGCTAGCAGCTCAGCTTCTGAGGTGTTACATTACCTCATTGCACAGTTATTTGCTGCTTTCTGTATTTTTATGCTAGCAGTTCATAATCTTCTTTTTTAATATATATTTTTATTGCAAAGCTACTGTACTGAGTGGTTACTGTTACATGAGTAAGGTAATGAGTACATTTCTTATCGAGCATTTTTAACCCCCCTTTTTTACCTTAACATCCCTTCCATCCTCACCTCCCCAACAACTCCCTCCCCTCCCAAGCTGTAAAGTTCATTTTTAATATAGTGTCATTTATGTCTCACTGTTACAATGGGTCAACCTGTATGCTTAATTCAGCATTTTGTTATTTCCCTTCTCTTCCATAATTAGAAATATGTATGTACAAGATTCAGGGCACCTGAATCAAATACAGTGACAACAGGGGTTATACATGGTGGAAGAACATACAAAAGAAACAAAAAATCACACAGTATATTATAACTACATTAAAATAAAACAACAAAGGTAAAACAACTTGTGTCCCTATCTTGGAGTTCATTTACTTAGCATCTTAGCATCATATTATTTGGTCATATGTACAAATCTTTTGACCCTTTCAGCTTTTCCTAGACATATACTAGTTATTGCAAATAATGGAAACTATGGGACCAATGTTATTTTTCACCTGGCTTACTTCACTTAATATAATGTTTAACAAGACTCCACTTCCTAAAAATGGGGCAGTGTCATTCTTTCTGATGGAGGCATAGAATTCCATTTTATATAGATACCACATTTTCTTGATCTACTGAGGGGCATCTGGGTTGGTTCCATATCTTAGCTATTGTGAATAATGCCATGATAAAGATAGTTGTGCTGGTAGATTTAGTATGGTCTTGTTTGTGATCATTTTTGTAAATGCCCAAACGTGGGATTGCTGGGACATAGGGGAGCTCAATGTGGAGTCTTTTGAAGAACCTCCATACAGCTTTCCAAAGTTAACACTTTGGAATAAGTTTACACTCCCACCAACAATGCAGTAGAGTTCCCTTTTGGCCACATCCCTTCCAGCATCTGTTAGTATTAGATTTCTTGATTATAGCCATTCTAACTGGGGTGAGGTGGAATTTCAATGTTGTTTTGATTTGCATTTCTTTTATGGCTAGAGAAGTTTCTCTTTAAGTCTTTAGCCCACTTATTTATCGGGCAGCTGTTTCTTTGAGGATTTGTCGTTGGGGAATTTAAGTTTTTGAGTTCTAAGTGTATTTTTAGATATGAGACCCTTGTCTATTGTATGGCTGGTGAAGTTCTTCTCCCAATTCATGGGCTTTCTATTGATCTTGCTAGCTATGTCCTTTGCTAAGCAGAAGCTCTGCAGTTTCATGCAATCTCATTTGTCCAACCTTTCTTTGATTTGTTGTGTTTCTGAATCTTTGTTAAGAAAATTTTGACCTGTGCCAAGGAGCCCTAAAGTTTCTCCTGTTCCTTCCTGTGATGTTTTCAGCATTTACTTTGAGGTCTTTGATCCATTTGGAGTTGATTCGGTGCAGGGTGTTATATAAGGAATTTGATATATAAGGTTTTTTGTTGAATAGATATTTAGAATTGTTATAGCCTCCTGAAGGAAAGATCCCTTAATTAGTATGTGATGACTTCCTTTATCTCTTCTTGCTAATTTTAATTTGAAATCTATTTTATCTGATATTAGAATTGCAACTCCTGCCTGTTGATGGGAGCTTTTGCTTTGTAGATTTTATTCCAACCTTTCACTTTCAGAATGTTTGTTTTTGTGGGCAAGGTGTGTCTCTTATTGGAGCATTAAGTCCATTCATATTGAGAGTTAGGACTGAGAGGTGTTTGGTAGTTCCTGCCATGTTATCCCCCTTCTTGGGGGCTGTGCCAACTGGATTCCTCTTCTGATTTCTTGGATTCTCTGTTTGGTAACTGTTTCTTGGCATTTATCGTGCTCTTGTTTGGTTTCTAAGTGTAGGACATCTTTAAATATCTTTTGTAAGGGCTGGTTTGTTGGAGATATATTGTTTCAATTTTTCTTTGCTGTGGAAAGTTTTTATATGTCCTTCCATTATGTAGGAGAGTTAAGCTGGGTACAATATTCTTGCTTGATAGTTTTTCATCTTTATTGTGTGGCATACATCATTCTAAGCTCGTCTTGCTTTCATTGTCTCTGCTGAGAAATATGAAGTTATTCTGATTGGTCTCCCATAATAGGTGATTGATCTTTTCTCCCTGAGAGCTCTAAGGATCCATTCTTTCATCTCTATTCATCCTGGTGTATTACAATGTGATAGTGGGATGTCCTGTTCTGGTCTGGCCTATCTGGGGTTCTAAAGGATTCTTGTATCTGAATAGGTCTATCTTTTTGCATGTTTGGGAAGTTCTTTGCTAGGATGCTGTTAAATAAATTTCTCAGACCTTTAACTTCTGTCTCTAAGTCCTCCTCTACACCCACTAGTTATAAATTAGGCCTTCTGATGGTGTCTTCTAAATGTAAAATAGATCTATTTTACTTCTTGGATTTGTCTTGAATAGTCATCTGTTATTAATCTATAATATCTAGGTTGTCCTCAATCCCAGAGTTTTGATCTTCTTCATGGTCTAGTCTACTGTCAAGACTTTCTACTTTTTTTTAAAATTTCCTTTCCTTGTAATTGGTAAGATTTGATGTATTCAAATTCTTTCTTGGAGCTTTGTTTTAGATCTTGTATGGACTTCTTTACCTCCTCAATTTGGTTTTCCCTGTTCTCAAATCCCTTAGTTTATTGGTTAGAGTTTCATTAGACTCCCTTTCCTTCTGTTGGGCTTCATTCAGCATTCCCTTTTTGGCCTCCGTGGATTCCTCCAGCATTCTGCTTGTGTATTCTATGACTGTCTCTATTAATCTTTGTTTATTCCCATCCCACTCATGCAATTCCTCTATTAATTTTTGATTAGCCTCCTCACACTCTCAAAATTCCTGTATTAAACTTTGGTGGGCCTCATCATGCTCATGGATTTTCCTATCAGGCTCAGACAGAGTCCTTTGCAGGCTTTCAATCTTTTCATACAGCATGTTTATCATTAATGTTTGTAAAGCATTTTGGGAACTCTCCTCTGGATTATTCGTTAATTGCTCTGTTGCCTGATTATCATGAGTGGGAGTTGAGATAACTGGACTTGACATTTTGTGTTTCTCTGGTGTGTTCTGCCCATTTGGATATCAAAGCAAAACCAGTTCTGCACTAGAAAACTATTTTAAGGAAAGCATCAACCAGAGCCCCGTAGTTGCACAAATTGTTTGATGCAGTCAAAAGGAGTACAGATAGAATGTAGTTCTACAACAACCAACTAGGTTTCAAGGGACTAAGAAGAATTAAAGGAGGAGTCAGTAGACCATAAATTAATAGGTTTAGGGAGAATTGTGAAGAGCAAATAAGATTAGAGGAATGTGGGGAGGGGAAAGGAGAGAGGGAATATAACCAAGACCTAAAATCAGAAAGAGGAAAGGGATAGAAGAAAAGGAGAAGAGAGATAAAGAAAAAGGAAAAATGAAAAAAATTAAAAGTAGAGAGGGAATATAACCAAGACCTAAAATCAGAAAGAGGAAAGGGATAGAAGAAAAGGAGAAGAGAGATAAAGAAAAAGGAAAAATGAAAAAAATTAAAAGTAGAGAGGGAATATAACCAAGACCTAAAATCAGAAAGAGGAAAGGGATAGAAGAAAAGGAGAAGAGAGATAAAGAAAAAGGAAAAATGAAAAAAATTAAAATGAAACCCTTAAAACTTATATAAATATAAAGAAATAATATTACAATTAAAGGAGTTAAGGCTGAGAGTTTGTGAATTGAATAATTGACATTTCAATTAAGTATGCACACAATGAAGGATAAGGTCTAATAATCGAGGATGGGTATATATCTAGGGATGAACAGAAAAGTAACTCATTAAAGCAAAAAAATTTAAAAAGGTGTATAGTTCATTTTCGACATAACAGCTTGTACATCTCATTGATGCAATGGGTCTACCTGTATCCCAGTGAGGGGGGGGGGTGCTGAGGACTGGGGATGGGAAGGGATGGGAAGGGGAAACAAAGGAGGAGGCAACAATGCTTGATAAGAAATTCACTCATTACCTTGCCCATGTAATTGTAACCCCTCTGTATGGTATTTTCACAAATAAATAAATAAATAATGCTGCAACAAAAAAATCAAAAAGGACCAAAATAGAAAAGAGTAAAAAGAGAATTAAATAACAAACAAACAAACGTAAAATAGAAATGATGAGAAAAGTAAAAAACATTTTTTAAAAAATTAAAAAATATTAGGTATAAAAAAGAGTTTTTTCATTTTTTGTTTGTGGGGGAGGCATCTTGTGTCTCCCCTGTGTCTGTAACCAGTCAGTCCATGGAATCTCTGGTTTGCTTGTACTATTTGGTTTTCCTGTGGCTTGATTGGTTTCATAAATCAGTTTGTTTGAGCAGGCAGAATGGAGCTCTGCCTTACTAGAGACTTTATGAGTCTCCTCCCAGCCTAGATCAATGGGAAGGCAATCTTCTTTGAGTTTCACAAAAGTTGGAAATCACTGTTTCCTCTTGCTAGCAGTTTCTGTGATGGGGCTAGATTGTGGGTAGGGTTGAGGCCTGTCAGCAATCAGTAGCTTTTCCCTGAAGGGCTAGCTCCTGAGACACTCATTCAGCCTGGGTCCATTCTCAGGATTTATGTGCTCTGAGTTTCCAATTCTTTTCTTTTAACTTCTGGCAGCTGGGTCTGCTGCCTGTGCTGCAAAGGGGTGGCAAAGCCTCTGGCTCTGTTTATTCAGTGAAGAAATTCACTTGTCCTTGTGCAGAGCTTCCTTGGTCTGGGAAGGGCAACTTTCCCCTGGGGTGGAGCTGAGCCCTGCAGGTCAGGTTCCTTTGAACTGTTGACTGGCTCCTATTGTCTTCTTCCAAGGCTTGAGTTACCTGTTTGCTGCTCTGGGGAGGTCTTTGTTACTATCAAAGATGGAGTTCTTCTCCAGTGGTGGGGGAGGGTTACCTCCCCACTACTGCTCTGTGAGAAGGAGTGAGGATGTCTTGGGGTGTACTCATGCCTTTCTCTTGGTTTCTGGGCCATCCACGATCTGCAACCACCTGTGGTCTTCAGGATGAGGATTTCCACTCCTTGTCAGTTCTTGCTGATGATGAGTAGAATCTGCTCACACACCATCTCTGGCGCCTTTGTCCCGGGCTCTCTCTGTTGAGCAAGTGCTTGAATCTGTCTCCTTAATCAATCTGCCTGATTTTTTTCTTCTCTGGCCAAACTCTGTACTATGATGGCACATTTGGTGGGACTCTTTAGCCTTGGACTTTTCACTAGAACACTAAAACTGGTTTCTACGAGAGAGCTTGTTTAGCCCCCAGCTTCCCCTCATTATCTTCCTCTGGACTGCATAATTTTCATTGTTAGTGTATACGACTTTATAATTACAGCTTACTTGGTGTGGATCTCTAGACATGAAGTACCTGATGGGATCATAAATTCTGCTTCTTTAGAGCTTAGGTTGCTCCCTGTTCTCACTTTGCCAAGTTTACATGTCTCTTCAAATGAATCCTGGGGAGAAGGGGGTATTCATGTTTTTTTTTGTTGTTGTTATTGTTGTTGTTGGTGGTGGTGGTCATGGGCCTTGAATCAGATCCTGGGTTTTATCCTTGAGCTTTTATGCTTAAGGTTAGTGCTACATTTCAATGTTCAGGTGTTTATTGGTGATAGACATGTCATAGCCCTTCCTGCCTTTGCTGGCTTTCAGCCATAAACTTCAAGTCTCAGCCTCCTAAGTAGCTAGTATTACAGGAGTGAGGTAGTATTGCCCAGCTTTTGTTTTTTGTATATTTGGTTTTCGTATAATAAAAAAATTCATTTTAAGGATATGCTTTTAAATAAAAAGAACAATCAATATTTCTTACTAAAAATATGATGTATGGACAGTTGGGGTTGAGAGAAGACAAATGTTACATTTTAAAGGTTAACAGATAAAATTATGAGCATGATATTTTGAAGGTATATATAGTATTGCATGACTAAATTTATCCAATTTACCACATTACTACCTCACCTGGATATTTTGGCAATGAAAGCACTATATAAACGTTAGTATTATTTTAAGATTATGATATTTACTTGTGGCCACCATGTTGTAAAACAGATTAGTTAAATTTATTCCTCTTATATCATGACCTTATTCATATGTAGAATTGTCTTTGATAAAACCAAGAATATTTTTATTTTAATTCTGAATTATTAACTTCTGTTATTTATACAAACATTAATATTTGCATGCTAATTTTACATTCCAGGGACTTTTTGAGTTTACTTAATAGTTGCAATTTTTTTGTATGTATGAATTCCTTAACATTTTCTATACATAGACTGCAAGTGATGACAGTTTTAGATTTCCAGTCTGGGTTCTTTATAATTTTTTTTTACTTAATCACACTCATTTTGTTTTAAACTTATCAGTGTTCCTACAAAAGGCTAGCTCCTATTGATGGATGAAGTTCTGCTCCAGGATTCTTAATAACTGAGTAATCTTCCATGGTAGCTTTGTTTTATTTCATTGTTGCCTTCATGGTTGATATTCCAGTTTTACTACTTTTCTAATTACAAATATCACTGTAATGAATACCCTTGAACATCCATTATTTCCCAGGAGTATAAGGACAAGTTAAATTGCTCCAAGTAAATTTGTGGGTCAAAGATGTGTAACTTTTTATTTTGGTTTGTTATGTTTTTAAGCTATATTTTTATTATCTTTAAGTAGTTATATTAAAGATTACCAATAAATATGACAGTTTATAAGTACACTGCATTTTGATCAATATGAACTCTTCACCATTTCCCCCATCCCTCCTAACCACACCCTCCCCTCAATTCTCCTAATTTCATAGAATATGCATTGAATATTATGACTGCAGTTTTCCCCACTTCTGTCCTTTATTCAACCATTCCTCTCCCCTTGACCTCCCCTTTCATGCCTCACAGCTATCTGGTGCCTTTATTTGTTAGGTAGTAAGTTTGTGGTTGTAAGGAGTTACACCATTGGAATGTTCCCATGAAAATACCATACTTTGGTGCATATACTTGTGTACATTTTCGTACAACATCCTAGTTGTTTATCTGTAAATTTATAAATTAGATATAATTCCCACATATGAGAAAAAATGTGTCCTTTGTCTCTTTTGACCTAACCTAGTTTAATTAACATATTAATTTTTTCAAGTCCATCCATTTCCTTGAAAATCTGAAATATCATTCTTCTAATTAATGAGTACAAATACTTTGTGTATATATACCACATCTTAATTCATTTGTTCAATAAGAGACAATTTGGGTGTTTCCAACATAAAATATGAAAGTCATAATGCAATATCAAATACTTCTTGAGGTTTTTCTACATCAAGTTTCACTCCTTGGGAGTTGTCTTATATATACAAGGTTAGGTCTGTTGTCTAAGACAGTTGTTAGGTTGAAAATTACAAATGGATAAATATGTTGATTTTATTTGAGTGAATTATTAGTCTCTGAAATTTAATAACAAAAATTCTTCACTGTATGACTTATTCTTATTGATCTTGAAAGTTTTAATTACATAAATAGATATATTGTTCAGACCTATATTTTTATTTTTAGATTTTGTTAGTTTTAATTTAGATGAAAAAATTAAATAAATGGCATATACACAGAGGATTGCTCAAGTTCAGAAAATAAGTATCTAGCAGGCTGATTTCACAATTCTAAATAGCTAGTTTTACATTTTCTTTTGCAAAAAGTTTCCCACCATTTGTCACAGTCAGCTAGGACTGACTTAGACCATGAGATTTGAAGAGATGACATCTATTTCTTATATTTATGAAGGCAAAAAGCCTCAAGTCCGGATCCCACAGGGCCAGTCTCTGGTGAGGGATCTCTTCCTGGTTTTCTGACAGTTGCTTCTTTCTGTGCTCTTACATGACATAGCAGATAGTAGGAGATGAGCTGTCTAGTCTCCTTCTTCTCCTCATCCCTCACTCTTTGTTCATGCTGTATTATCTTTAAGTTTGACAACCTACTTTTGAGAAACTTATATGGATATTATGAAAGAGAACCACTATATAACATAATTTATTCTTCCACAGGATATACTTGTACCAAAATATTTTATACTTGTCACAAATCTAAAATTCAGATAAAACTCAAGATCTTTCTTCTGAATATCAAAACTCTGCCCTTGGTTTATGTAGATTGAGGAAATTATGTGTTCATTAAGTAACTGGAACCTAAAGTTATATAGTGAATCTTTCATTTAAATATAAGAAACTGTTTCTTATACTAGTCTCTATACTCAGGATATATTAAACTAACAGATGTACTAACCATCAAAAATTGTTAACAGAGAAAATAAAAATACCCTGCATCCAGTCATCATAGGAAGATGGAAGAATGTGTGTTCTGAGATTATATATATGCAATGAATAAAATCAATTTTGGTTCCTCAGTAAACAGCAAAGTCAATAATGTATCTTGAGGACAAGCAAAAAAGGCCAGCATGAGTGTATAAACAGACCGTAGTGTTGCATAGAGATTTATGTGAATAAAACAATTTGTCTTAGAGAATTAGAGAAGCAATAAGCAATTGTTATTTCTCCCTTGTGTCCTTCTCAGAATAAAGAGGATTATAAATTTACTTTCATCATTTTCAGACTTAAAATGAAATAGTCTAATAGAAAACTTCTAGTACAAGAACCTTATCTTAAGGTCGGTTGTTTTCTTTCTCATTTGGAATTCACAAGGAACACAAGATAGCAAAAAATGTACAGCCCTTACATGAAACTAGGAATATCTGAAAATCCAGATCAAGAAAAGTTTTAGGGTTTCCTAAGGCAGTGAAGATAGCAAAGATTTATGTCTGCAATAAGATGACAGGTGATGAGACAAACTCCATGGAGAGATGATAATGTATAATTCTAGATTCTGAAGTGAAGACCCTATATGGATGAATAAATTTGTGAATAAAATAATAAGAACAAGGGCTGGGAACGTGGCTTAGTGATAGAGTGCTTGCCTTGCATGCACGAAGCCCTGGGTTCAATTCCTCAGTACCACATAAACAGAAAAAGCCAGAAGTGGTGCTGTGGCTTTAGTGGTAGTGTGCTAGCCTTGAGTAAAATAAGAATTTCAGGGACAGTGCCCAGTTCAAGCCGAAGGACTGGAAAAAAATCAAGAACAGTGTGGAAAGATAAACCTTTGCTCTGAGAAACCTTATATAATTATAGAGAAAAATAAACATCTCACTGTATGTATGTATATCAGAACATTACATTGGACATTCTAAATACATATGTTTCATAATTCTTAGACATAACTGAAATATAAAAGAAAAAATATGAAAGATTCTTGTGTATTGTAAGACTAGAAATAAGTTGCAAACATATGCACATGCAAAAACATGATTGGAATATTTTTAATATGAGAAAAGAGATTCTAGAACCTTGCAGAGAAAAAAGGGAAGCCATATTAATACCAGATTTTGCAATCTGAGCATGCAATGCAAAAAGTTGAAGAAAATTAAAGTGAGATTTAACATATATATTTATTGAAGATATCATTCAAATAACAGGAAAAGATAGAATGATTCTTAGGCATACAAGCTCTTAAAGTTTGTTTTTTATAGATATTTACAGTCAAAAGACATAAAGTAGTACTAAACCAAGAGGAAAACATTCTTGCTATCACATGAAGACATATATAAGAAAAATTAATAAATTATTATGGTAATTTTGTTGCAGTAAAGGGAATGAAAGCAAGAGACACAATGAGAAAAATATTGCAATAATTGCACAAAAATAAACAGTTATAGAATATCAACACACAGTAAGAAGAGAAATTATTTAGACTGAGTAATTTGATAGTATGACAGGCTGAAGTAACAAAAATATCCTAGAACTTAATTGCATCAAGAAGTATGACATGTCCACAATCCTGCCAGCTATGCCAATTTGGTTGCAGACTATTTTCATGTTCTCCTTTGTTTTGGACAGGCCACAGAAAGATGCCAGGCAAGGCAAGGATAGATGGAGGTCATGTTTATGCAGTTTCATCAGTATCAGTAACAACACCAGCAGCTCATAGTCTAAAAGGACATAGTTCTCTAGCCCTTCCCAGCACAGACTCACAGACTGCACAACAGCACCCATTTCAACCACCTTAACTTCTGAATTAAAGGGGCATGAGCCTCCCGTGCTTTTCTAGGCTATTCACTTTGTAATTCACTTTTATGACCAGAAATGATAATCATGATAATGATTATCTTTAACATTACCTAAGTTCTTACTGACATTCTGCTATTGCACTGAGAGCTTTTACTTGGTTCTGTTCATTTAAACAACCTAATGAACTCATGGCAGATAATGTTACTTCTTCCTAAAATATCTGTCTACAGAGTAAAATAAGTCAACACACATGAAAATATTGCTCTAAATGGAATAAATCTCGAAATTAATTACACAATTTTAACATATAGTCACACATCTAACAAAACAAATTTATTGATGAAAGTTTGTTTAGTCCTTGGAATCTCATAACCTAGTTGTTTGAATATAAGCACTCTGAACCATCAATATATTAGGTAGGCTTGAGTATTACTATGGTATCAGTATGCTGTACAAATAGGTTAACCATTAGCCATGTTTCACTACTACTACATTAAATGTGGCTAGTCAAAATAAAAAAGTAATAGAATAAAATATGAGGTAGTTGGAGAATTTATTATGAAAAAGAAAATGCTGAATAATATTCAAATTAACCTGAAAAAATTAGAATCATTGGAAAGTGTAAACAACTCACAATCATAAGTCAAATGTAAAAACTCTTAATTCTCCAACTGAAAAAACATACAGTGGCTGATTGGACAATATAACAAGATCCAACTATTTGTCATCTACAAGAAACATACTTTTCTGGCAAAGACAGAAAGACTTAATGAGGGAAAATAATATACAAAACAGGTAGAAATTCAAAATAAGCAGCAGTAGTTATACTATATATCAAGGTAGATATCAGCTAAATTAGCAGCGTGGATTAATAAAGAGAACAATCCATCAAGAAAATAAAAAATTATAAATTATTGGCAATGAGGGAAAATAATATACCAAACAAGTAGAAACCCCAAATAAGGAGAAGAATTTATATTTTTATATTATATATCAAGGTAGATATCAGCCAAATTAGTCAGTGTGGATTAATAAAGAGAACAATCCATCAAGAAAATAAAAAAATTATAAATTATTGGCCACCAAAATTTTGCTGAACCAAATTTCATAAAATTGACATTATTGGACATAAAGAGATAGATTGACCTAGGTACAGTAATTGTGGTAATATAATCAATAAATTATTTGGAATAATATATATATATATACATATATATATATATATATAGAGAGAGAGAGAGAGAGAGAGAGAGAAGTATAGAATTTTCCATCCACAAATAGCGGATGGAATACATTCTCCTCAGCACCTATGCAACTTTTTCCAAATTATATCACATTTTAGACTACAATGCAGGTTTTTTGCTATATATTGTAAAATATTGTACAGAGCGGTTACAGTTACCTGAGTAAGTTAATGAATACAGTTCCTATTGAGCATTGTTACCTCCTCCTTTGTTTTTCCCCTGCCATCCCTTCACTCCCCACCTCCCCAACTTTTCTCTCCCCACCCCCTAGAAGTTGTAAAGTTCATTTTCAACATAGTGTCTTGTACAACTTGTTATTACAATGGGCTGACTTGTAACCTTATTTCAGCATTTTGTTATTTCCCTTCCCTTCCCCAAATTAGAAAAATGTATATACAAGATTCAGGGCACCGGAATCAAATACAGTGAAAGCAGGGGTTATACCATGGGGGAAGAGCATATAAAACAAACAAAAAACTCACATGGTACATTTTAAGTACATTAAAAACAACAGCAAGAAAGATAAAACCAGTTGTGTCTCTATCTTGGGGTTCATTTTGTTTAGCATCATCTTAAATGGTCATATGTACATAGCTTTTGAGCTTTTCTGCTTTTGTTAGGAAATTGAAAGACTTGGAAAAAATTATATTAAGTGAAGTAAGCCAGGCCCAAAGAACCATTGGTCCCATGCCTTTCCTTATTTGCAATAACTAGTATATGTCTGAGACAAGCAGAAAAGCTCAAAAGCTACAATGCAGATCTTTTAAAAATACCAAAACCAGTGTAGGTACTGGTGGCTCACAACTCTAACCATAGCTACCTAAGAGGCTAAAATTAGTTTGAAGCCAGCCTAAGCAAGAGAGTCCCTGAAGTTCTTATCTCCATTTAACCACCAGAAAAGTTGAAAGTGAAGCTGTGGCTCAAGTAGTAGAGTGCTACCCTTGAGAAAAAGAGATCTGGGACAGCCCAGACCATGAGTTCTAGCTTCAGGACCAATAAAGAAATAAAACAAAAAAGAGACAAAAAGGATATATACCAACAAATACTTATGAATTTTAGACAATCATTTGGAAAAGACTTTTTTTTACCTTATTTAAATTAATTAGAAAACGTAGAAGAAATGTAATCTAGAAGAAATGAATGTATTTCTATCTACATGAGACATACAAAAATGGAACCAAGTATGTATAAATAACTAGATATCAAGATACAAATTTAAAAAAAGAGTAAATGAAAATATCCCTACATACAAGTGATGTGATTCTGTACTGAAAAGGTCATAACAACACTAACAGACAAATAGAATATATTATAAATCTTGTCAGAAGTGAACCAAGATGTGGAATCAGCATATAAAAATAATTAGTTCTGTGATCATGAGAAATGAACAAAATGAAAAAGAAATCAGGAAACCAATTCTGTCCATAATGATCTCAAAGGTAAAGTATTAGGTGGAAATTAAAATATGAAGGGAAAATATCCTCACAATGAAAACCATGAAATATTGTGGAATGACTAGAAGACACAAAATGATGGAAAAATTCTGATTTTCATGGATTAATTAATATTGTCAAAATTCATTACAGGATTCCTGCCTAGAATAATCACAGGAACCTCACACCAGGTATAGTAATAGTTTCACTCTCCTTGTCAAGTCTTCCCATAGATCAAATCATCAGTTATTTTTCCCAGATAGATTAGAATTCTACAGTCCAATTTTACACATACCATGTTGCTTTGCTTTAAAAAGATCCACCCAATTTTCCCATGTGGGTACAAAGGATAATGTTTCTGTTGTAGTGGTTTGCACTAGCTCCATGCAGTGTTGCTACTTACTGAAACCATGAGTTGTTTAGGGCATCTGGTTTCCTCTAGAGAGGAATTATTTAGATTAAGGGTGCTCTGAAGTCCTACTAGATGGCCATAAGTATGATCCAAATAACAGGCAGTATGTGTTTTTCTCTATTAATTATTGTAGTATTTACCTATACCAAATGATGCTATGCAAAATAATATTTTATTTAATTAGAAATTCCAAGATGATAAATTAAAAGTCATGAAAAGTACTAAGGTACTTGAATTTGGTAGGTAGAAAAAAATAGACATCGGAAAAATCTCACTCATTAAAGGGAAAAAAGAAAAATCAACAATAATAATCCTACCAAAAATGGTTCTACTACTGTATGGACAGATAACAAAATTTTCTAAGGCAGAAAAAGTCAAGTTTGTAGTCTGAAATTTTACTGAGTTCTTTTTTAGCATATTTTTTATTGTAAAGATATTGTACAGAGGGGTTACAGTTACATGAATAAGATAATGAGTACATTTCCTATGAGCATTGTTATCCCCTCCTTTCTTTTTCCCCAACCATCCCTTCCCTCCTTACTTTCCCATCTCCTACCCCCCTCCTGCCCAAAGTTGTAAAGTTAATTTTCAACAGTCTTGTATATCTCATTGTTACAATGGTCAACCTGTATCCTTATTTCAGCATTTTGTTATTTCCCTTCCCCTCCCCAAATTAGAAAAAATATATAAACTGTAGGCAGGGCATAGGAATCAAATACCGTGAAAACAGGGGTTGTACCATGGAGGAAGAACATACAAAAGAAACAAAAATATCACATACTACATTTTATACACACACACACACACACACACACACACTAAGAACAACAACAGGAAAGATAAAATCTCTTGTGTCTCTATTTTGGGGTGCATTTTGCGTAGCATCATCTTATTTGGTCATATATCCATAGCTTTTGACCTTTTCTGCGTGTCCTAGACATACACTGAGATTTATTTTATTTCATTTTTTATAAATTCAACAAACATGGCAGTAGATGTATTGCTTTTGAAAATTTTCAATTGTCCTTTTCCTCCACTTAATTTTGATAAAAATTAAAATAATCCTGAATCATTTCTTGGTCAAATATCCTGATAAGTATTCTGATAAAAATCAGAAAACATGAAACTCATGAAGTACAATTAGCATAGCCGGCACTAACTGGCATTTTAAACTTCGAAGAATTATCCCAGTGAGTCTTTGGTTCCCATCCTGTCAGATTAAGGAGACTACATTAATGAAAGTAATGCTGGAGAAACCACAGCACCGTGTCAGGTTACACACCAAGAAACTAAATAATTCAGTGAGATGATTTCAGCAATTAACTTTTAGAGCTATAAAGCCCTAAAATCTTGTCAGGTATTAATGCTAAATAATTCAAAGTGATGAGAAAATTCTTCTCTTTGGCCTATGAAGTATAACTGTGCTTCAAATCCTCCAACAATGGATAAGCATGTGCAGTAGTTACATTTGTCCCTTAGAAGATGGCATGTCAGTAGATGATTGATTCTTTGAAGGCTTTTTTTTTTCATTTTCAGGCAAACCTTTGAAGGTTATTTTTACTACTACTATTATTACTACTGAGTTACTGAATGGGTTAAATGAGGAAACTGGGAAACACAATCAGGTCAAGATGGTTGTTAAGTTAATGTCAAGTCTCACAAAATAAATGGAGTAATGGTATGTAGACTTCCGGCTTGGAATCTTCAGAACTATCAATATAAAAGCTATTAGTAAACATAGTATCTAGTTTGGTTCTATCAATATGAAAGCTATTAGTAAACTTAGTATCTAGTTCGGTTCTATCTATATGAAAGCTATTAGTAAACTTAGTATCTAGTTTGGTTAAGTGCCATCGTTACATGGCCTGTTCATCATAATGTTTCTTGTCCCACTATTTTCAAAGTCTTTTCAAACTGTTAACTTGAAGGGTAGAGTTAAACATCCCAGGCTCCTCTGCAGAAAGAAAAGTCAAATATCTTGTTATTATCAGAAAACATTGAATACTTGCTGTTATTTTAATATTATACTATATAAAATGCATATAACACTATCTGTTTGAGGATAGACCAGTGAGAAAAACAGAAAACATTTTCATATAATAAGAACTAAAATATATCCTTGAAACAAAGTACATATTGTTTACATATTTGTAATACATAACAAAGCTATGGATACAAAAATAGATAGCTAAAGATTGATAGATGATTAGTTTGCTTACAAATTAGCAAAACCTATCAGAAAATAGAATGGGAGATTTCTGAAAATTCTACTCCATATTAGGCATTTACGATCTTGGGTGATAAGAATCTAGTGATTTTGTTAAGTGACCAGATTCTAAGGAAGAAAAGAGTAGAAGAAAGGAGAATCTACAAAGATAAATAGTGTGGACCCAGAAATTACAGAGAAGCAATGTAAAAAAATATGGCATGAAGATTGGAACCAGCTATGCTAGTTAAGGTACACCATATCTTTATAATCTCTTAAAACTGTGTGTGAAATTATCACAGTGTTCTCAGAGCATAAAGTTTAATTAAAAATATATGATTGTAATACCATTCCTGTCATTTGGTAACTGAGGCAATACTTGGTACTGTCTATTGAATAGAATTGCCATCTGTCTCTGCTAGAGAAACCAGAGTTTTAGGCCATAAAGTCAATTAAATATGCCACTTGTCCAGGTTTAACAAATAAATGATTAATGGCAAAAAAAGCAGATTTAGTGAACACATGTACACTGTAAGAAGAGGCAAGGTATACACTCCACCCTCTTTTTCCCATACAGACATATTCTTTAAACTCAAGGAAGAATCAGGGCTAAGGGAGGAGAGACATGCACAATTATTAAACAGTTCCAGTAACAGGTATGTTCTTATGGAAAGAGGTGATGGTCTTAGGATTGGTCAGATTTGGCCTTGCCTGGCTGGTGGTTTGCCCTGCAGGGTTTCTGCTGTTCCTTTCCTTAGGAGTAACTTTTAATATGTTATAAAAAAAAGTCCTGTCCGTACTGGATTCCAAAGAGACTGGAAGTGAGAGAGAAAAGGACAGACAAAATATGAAGACTATTACCAGTGTGCTACCCTGCTATCAGCTAGTGGATTCATTTTTTTTAAGTCATTCCTTTTCAGCAAAAGAACTAAACAGTTGTAATACTAGCACTACCACTAATATTTCTGGTCTTTTATTTCCTCATTTTGGAATAATTATGTTAATAGTAGTCATTAATATTGTAAGTTCTAAAAAGGTGACATATTTGCAAGCAGGTTGAAAGAAAATACAGTTCAGGGTTTCTGGCATTTCTCTTTTTTGTTTTCTGTGTTTAAATGACTTTCCTATTCTCTTTATACAACTAACCTTTTCATCATTCTTTTTAATTAAATCAGTTATGTTGGGTCTATTTATTCTTCTTTCATACTAGAGGATCAAGCCTCTAGGGAAAATGATCATTTTTGTGGCTTCGAGTGAACAAACATTTAAAATCAATAGTAGTTCATAAAAACAAAAGAACAATATCAGGATAACAGTATAGTGCTAAAGTTTGCCTGACACACAGTGCCAGTTATGGAGAACTAGACAAAAATAAATCGTAAGTCCCATAAGTCATTTCTACAAACATTTTGTTTCTGTTCATTAGAACTGACTGGAAATGTTCCAGAGCACACAAAATTAAAAAGCCTTTGAGTTTCTAAACAATATATATTTTGATAGCAACCATACAAAAGAAAATGTGGGATTAGTTGTTGCTGCTGCTGGGGAAGGTAAAGTGGTGACGGTGGCCTTCGGAGCTGTGGGGTCACACACTGGAGGTGGGGATTCGCGGGGACTCTGATTCTCTATGCATGTTTTGAGTTCTTGCTATACATCATTCCTGAGGAGGTACTATAGGCAGGGCACTAGTGTCTCATGCCTGTAATCCTAGCTACTCAGAGAGACCTAAGGATCTCAGTTCAAAACCAGATCGATCAAGAAAGTCTGTGAGAGGTTCCGGGAAGATGGCGGAGGAGAAGCTGGAATCTGAACAAGCTCTCGCATAGAAAGCAGTTTAGAGTTCCAGTGAACAGTCCTAAGCCAGAGAATCACACCAAGTGTGTCATCACAGGACAGAGAGTTAAGCAAGAGAGGGGAAGCCAAGGCAAGGAGACACATCTGAGCGCTTGCCAGCAGCCGCCGTGGCAGCAGCAGGATCGTGGCAGCGACCGCAGGGAACCCAAACCTGAGCCACAGAGAGTCTGGGACAAAGGAGCCAGACGCACTGGGCGAGCGGATTCTACTCAACACCAGCAAGAACCAACAAGGAGCGGACATCTTCATCCTGCAGTTTGCAGACCAGAGACGACCCAGGATCCAAGACTCAGCGTGAGTAGAAGCCCGACGTCCTCACTCCTTCTCAGGGAGCAGAGGAGGGAAGGCCACCCGTCCCACCCCCAGCACTGGTGATCTCCATCTTGGATACCGACAAAGCTCAGAGAAGCTGCCAGCTCCAACTCAGGCCTTGGAATAAAACGAGTCATTTAGCAGGTCACAAGAACTTAACGGCGAAGTGACCAGCCAGGCTCAGCTCCATCCAGGGAAAAGTCACCCAGCTCAGGCGCCAGCCATTGGAGTGGCTTTCCTCA
>NW_012267305.1:5409590-5473510 GCF_000151885.1 Dipodomys ordii
GATTGGGATTGGGGGGGAGGGGGGAGGCTGGGAAGGGATGTGAAGGGTAAACAAAGGAGGAGGCTGCAATTCTTGGTAAGAAATGTACGCATTATCCCGCCCATGTATTTGTAACCCTCTGTACAGTATGTTCACAAATAAAATAAAATAAAATTTAAAAAAAAGAAAAGAAAATGTGCTGTCAGCTCATATATAAAGAGATTTGTGAATAAAGACAAAGCTATATTTTAGTGATATTATTAAATACAGAAAACGCAAATTATTTATTTACAATGTTACTGCTGTATTCTGTTTTCACTATTCTGAATACAAGTTTGCCTGCTAATGAAAAAGAATCAATTATATTATGTGAATTGCTTAAAATTGTTAGTGGCAGAGGAATTGATTTTAGATTCTTCTTTTATTTCCATAGGAAAACTAATAATAGTCGCATCTTTCATTGTAGACTTTATCAGAAATTGGAATTGTTTATACTCAGTGTGAACACTAATAAGAAAAACATCAATACTTCCAATGGGTGATAATGATGTAAAGGATTATATTGATTAAATTGCACTGCGTTCATCAATTACTTGGTTGAATGGCAACTCCTTACTACAACTATTAAAAACTAAAGAAAATATTTCTAAAAAGAATACCAATATTTTATTGATATGTTTGGTAGGATTATTTATAATCAAAATGCTTAATGTTATGCCTGGCTAATAAAAAGCAGCCAAATTCCAGTAATTCTTGTAATATTAATGTCATCTATTACAATGGATTGGAAATTTTCATTCCTTATGTTAAAATCATACAGGAGTTATTTTAATCTGTGTTTATTGCAGTTTGAACTCAGGCCCTGTGCTTACTAGGCAGGTCCTCTGACATTTGAGTGACATCTTTAGCCCTTTCTGATTTAGTTTATTTTTCAAGCATGGTCTTGCACTTGTTTCACAGGGCCAGATTAAGACCACAGGCCTGCTACATCCTCCCCCTACCTGGTTAGGATTACAGGTGGATACCACCTTCAATTTATTTGTTAAGAAAGGATCTCACTTTTTCCTTAAGCTGTACTTGAACAGTAATCATCCAAGCTCTGCATCTAACATAGCTGATGTGCTACTACAAGATTTTTTTTGTTTGGAGTAAAGGAGTTGTATATTGCCATGGCTGTTCTTAAACTCCTGGAATTAATGAATCTTTAAGTCATAGCCTCCTAAGTATCTGATACTTCATGTACATACCACTGTGATGGGCCAGTAGTTAATATATAGGATATATGTATATGCATATATATATGTATATATAAACTGGAAATGGTACTTTTTATTGAATACCTATAAATGTCTTATATTTTAATAAATATCTTACATTCACCTGTATACATAAAGCAGACAAATATCTCTAGACTTATTCTTGTATTCTAATAAGATTAATCATTGTAGAATTTCATGCATATACATAGAGATAATAATGTTGTATACAATATGCATAATACATGCAAACATTAACATTTTATATATTTATATTTATTTGTTAGGTATGTGTGTTATATAAAATATATCTTTATCATTAATACATATTGATCTTACATTAATATTTATGCATAGTATATTATATAATTATGTGTGTTATATATTATCAATATATAACTGTGTAACCATATATAATTATTTAAGTAATAATTATATATGATAATATAGAAAATTTATTATATATCTCATAATATTTATTATTGATACATATTGTAATATGTAACACATTATATATGTATATATATATATATACATATACACACATTGCAATGATCATAAATACTCCAACAGAAAGATGGCCTAAGAGTGTTGAGGACTGTGATTATGGTGCACAAACCTGAAACTGAATTTTGCTTAAGATGGCGAGGAAGAGAGGAATGGAATCAGGAATGTGTTTTGAGAAACAAGATTCTATGTAGAAAGTTCAGGTAGTTCAAAGTCCCTGAGACAAAAATCTCTTTGCATCCTTTTTGAAGCTTAACTAGGAGGCTAAGGTAGCTGGACTTGACTTAGGTAGAAAATAGAATGTGAAATCAGAGAGGTAATGAAAGGTAAATTCATGCAAGATTATTGAAGAATGTTGGCTATACCTTTGAGAGAATTGACAAAATTTTGTTATGTGCAGATAATTTGGATAACTTAAACTGTCAAAAATATCACCTGATGAAAAAAGTCTTTGGAAATTATTTTGACTGTACCAAATCCTTAAGAAGATACGAGTGTAAAAAAAAATCAAGTATCAACTCAATGGAAGGCATAAACAGCCAGGTGTGAGTAAACCTTACTGGGAGAGAGAAGTAATAACAGGGAAACAGGGAAACCAGTGGCTACATTTTCTCTCCTAATCTTGCCTCCACTCTATTCCCTATGTTCTGTAATTGCCACAGTGTCATATGGTCATTCTACCCATGAAACTATTTTAGAACAAAACTGTATTACTTTTAGAGCAAGATAAAGTGATCAGAAATTATGTAAGAAAATATTGTAAGCTAAAGAAAAAGATAACATAATAGTGTTTTGTCTGATAAAGAACTTGAAGTGAAAAATTACTTTAAAAAGAGGTACATTGTTTACTGATAACAGAAAAAATGGGTCAAGAAGATAAAAGGATCAAGACAGCAACACTATTAAGCTGCAAATGACAATATCAGAGATAAAAAGCAATGTCCAAATTTATAGTTAATATTATTAGCACATTCAGTTGGAAAGTGATTAATAAAGATACCAAAAAGAAACTAATTATTTGAATTTAGGTACCATAATTAAAATGATATTTAAAATAACGATAGATAAGGGCACAGACCCTGAGGGCAGGCAGGACATTTCCATCACTATTTTATTACCAGCTGTGTGCATTTGAGAAAGTTATGCAACCTGCTTTATTTTGCCTTTGTAAAACCAGAGATGACAACACATAATGGACTTTAGATGAAGACCAGATGAATTATTAAATTTAGGTTCTCAGAGAGAACCAGATGTACATGCAAATCATGAGAATATATAGTTAATAATTAGTAATATTGAACACACAATGCTTTTTTTTGAAGAAAATGGAAGTTTAACAATATTTCAACATTCCACAAAATAAGTTTAAATAACTTGCAAAGAATCAAAATGAGGATACAGGTGGACCCGTTGCAACAATGAGAAGTACACGTTGTCATGTGGAAAAGGAACTTTACAACTTTGGGGGGGGGAGGATTGGTTGGGGGGGCAGGGGGAGGCTGGGAAGGGATGGGAAGGGGAAACAAAGGAAGAGGCTGTAATGCTTGGTAAGAAATGTACTCATTATCTTGCCCATGTAATTGTAACCCCTCTGTACAGTATTTTCACACAAAAAAGAATCAGCATTGTACATATTATGTTCTCTTGGACCCCAATGAAATAAAGTCAGGTAACAATCAAAAGAGATGACCTAGGAAGTCCTTCTGTGAAAAAATATACTAAGAAATAGCATTTGAATTTGAAAGTATGAATAAAGCAAATAATGAAATATTTAAATAAAACCAATGCTAAAACTTTACATGTCAATATGTGTAGACAAAATCCAAAGCAGAATTTAGAGGAAGGGAAATTCTTTTTGCCTTATGTCATATAGAAAAATGTGTGTGTGCATGTGCCTGTGTGCGTGTGTTGGTATATCCTCACTATTCTGAAATTTCAAAGTCCAAAATATTTTTATTGCTAACTTGATGCCACAGGTGGAAAATTCCACATCTGATCTCACGTGATGTGTTGCAGTCCAAAAGCAGGTGTGCTAAAATGTTGCAGAAAATTGCCTTCAGGCTATGTGTATAATATATGCATGAGATGTTAATGATTCTTGTGTTTTAACCTGGATCCCAAGTTAGCTCATTAAGTATATGCAAATATTCCAAAATCTTAAAAATTTTGAAATCTCAAACATTTCAGCTGCCAAGCATTTTTCAACAAAACCTGACTGTGTTTTCAAGTATTATATATATATATATATATATATATATATATTGTTCATTTATGTACATTTATAGAGGTATAGATATATAACTATACTTAGCCAATTTAGGTTCTTACCCTAATTACCATAGACATCAGGAGATAGAGTTCCATGCATTTCCATAGAGATACATGGACAAAAAGAACAGAGAGAGAAAGAGATTAGAAACAAATGAATTTCCATGAAATAAAAACTATAATTTTGCTTGAAAGTTTAGGATTAACTATAGAGCAACATACATTCCCCATTGCTAATATTGCAGTTTTGCTTTCAGACACATCATTACATATGCAGTATTCTATGTGGAGTGTTCTAATTCTACATAAGTAATGATACTACTAGCAACCCAAAGATTTGCCTAGATGTGACTTTGCTTTTATAATATTTGTCTTGATTCTTATTAGTCCAGGAAAATATAAATTGTTTATAAAATCAACATGAAATTCACTAATGTTATTATCGTTCCCTTGCTTGCCACTACATGTTCAAAAAACTCCATATTGTTGGTGGTTTACACTTTAAGAACAGGATGAGCAGCTTAGTGATGGAATGCTTTCTTAGCATGTATGGGTGTGAGAACCTAGGTACAGTCTCCATCACCATAACAAACTTGTTTTTTTTTTTTTTGCCAGTTGTTGGGCTTGAACTCAGGGCTTGGGCACATTCCCTGAGCTTTTTTTTTTTTTTTTTTTTTTGCTCAAAGCTAATGCTCTACCACTTTGAGCGACAGCTCCATTTTGTTTTTGAGTGATTAATTAGAGATACGAGTTTCACTGGGACTTTTCTGCCAGGGTGGCTTCCAATCACGATCCTCAGATCTCAGCCTCCTAAGTAGCTAGGATTACTGGACTGAGCCACTGGCAGTCCAGTTAGTATCCTGCTTCTTACAGTAATTACTTCACATTTTAGAAAATCTTTTTGTCATTCAAGAATAAGTCCCTACATTATTGATTAACCATGTTTTTGAAAATTGTTTTCAATTTAATTTGTCTTAGATTTTTGTAAAATGGTGAGGATTCCTGTTCATATCTTGTGGATATAAATATGAAAAATATGCTATCCCTTAGCAAACTTTACACACTATGAGCCAATTCTCTTTTTTTTTTTTATTGCGAAAATACTGTGCAGAGGGGTTACAATTACATGGGCAAGATAATGAGTAGATTTCTTATCAAGCATTGTAGCCTCCTCCTTTGTTTCCCCTTCCCATCCCTTCCCATCCTCTCCCTGTCCCTCCCCCAATCCTCTCCCCCACCCCTGCACCAAAGTTGTAAAGTTCGTTTTCAACATAACGACTTGTACATCGCATTGTTGCAATGGGTCCACCTGTATCCCTATTTAAATGATTTGTTTTTCCCCTTCCCCTCCACAAATTATACCGACATCAAATACAGTGAAAGCAGGGGTTATTCCGTGGGGGAGGGACATACAAAGCAACAAAGAAATAATCTTATAAATGTGTTAAAAACAATCGAATGAAAGATTAAAAAACATTCTATACGACTTTAAATTAGAAGCTGAATCTAGAGTGTTGGTTAGAATCTTATGTAATACCTTCAGAAAGCATAAAGGCAGTTTTGAGCTTCCTCTGCAAATGGCATGTATAAGATCTAGAATTCTCTTTCTTTTTTCCTTCTTTTCTTTCTTTCTTTCTTTCTTTCTTTCTTTCTTTCTTTCTTTCTTTCTTGCTTTCTTTCTTGCTTGCTTGCTTGCTTGCTTGCTTGCTTGCTTGTTTGCTTGCTGGCTGGCTGGCTAGCTGGCTGGCTGGCTGGCTGGCTGGCTGGCTTGCTTGTTTTCATCCTTTCTTTCCTTCTTTTTTCTCTTTTTCTTTCCTTTCTCTTTTCCTCTCTTTCTCTTCCTCCCTCCCCTTTCCTTTCCTCCCTCCCAACCAACTCCCTCCCTCCCTCCCTTCCTTCCTTTCTTTCTTTCTTTCTTTCTTTCTTTCTTTCTTTCTTTCTTTCTTTCTTTCTTTCTTTCTTTCTTTCTTTCTTTCTTTCTTTCTTTCTCCTCCACCTTTCCTTTCCTTTCCTTTCCTTTCCCCTCCTCTCCCCTTCTTCTCCTCCCTTTCCTATCCTTTCTCCTCTATTCCCTCCTTTCCCTCTTCTTTCTTTCTTTTCCTTTAAATATGACTGTTGAAAACATTGTCTGCAGTTGCATCTAATGTAGTTTAAATTATTTCATAGAAAAGTTAAGAAATGGACAACTCATAAGACTTCAATTACACACCATTTCTGAGTATTGCACTATCTCACCTAGATTGTGAATCATCCTTTTATTCTGCATATTGCTCTATCTCACCTTAAATCTATAGTGTCTGATTTTTCATATCAACTGATGTGCTCTTGCATGGCTTGTGTATAAGTAATGTTTACTTTGCATAATAATGACCCGATAGCACTGGAGTAGTGATTCTTGCCAATTCAGATGTGCTAAAAAGCAACCATAAAGTGATTCTTTTAAGTTGAAAGATAAACAGTCTCAACTTTAAAAAGAACAAAAATAAATACTGAGATTGTTAAGATCAAAAACAAATTGTTAAGCAAGAACAACCTCTGCTTGTAATTGTGAAGAAGAAAAATACTCATATTTTCTTTGCTTCAAACTGAAAACAATTACAGCCACAGTATGTGATATGTGCTTAATTAAGATGGAGAAGGCATCAAATTATAGGAATCAGTTCTATCTGTGGTTTCAGGCATCCACTTGAGTCTTAGAGTGCATCCCTTGTGGATAAGGTGGAGCCACCATTTCAGTTCATGCAGGAAGTAATTATTTATGACTTTGCAATATAGTAAATTATTTTTGGTTAATTGTTTTGCTTTTCAACTTCCTTCTTTCCTTCCTTCCTTCCTTCCTTCCTTCCTTCCTTCCTTCCTTCCTTCCTTCCTTCCTTCCTTCCTTCCTCCCTCCCTCCCTTCAACCCTCCCTCCCTCCTCCATTTTTTCTTCTCTCTGTCCATTCCCTTGCCTCATCTCTCTTCCTTTCAGTCAGGGTTTCACTGTATAAGCTAATTTGTTCTTAAAAATCGTGATCCTTCACTTTCAGTATGTTAACTGTTGTCTTTGTTGAATTTGTTTTTTTCTTTAGCGGATATTTACATGTGTTTTCATTCTTGAGCCCAGGCTTTCATGGGAAATGGAGACTCAGCATAGATGGCCTACTGGAGGCAGAAGGAGCCAGTTGAGTCTTTCACCCACAAGTATTAGTCCCAAGAACTTGATGGGTAGCAGTAGGAATTGCATGGCTACAATTCTAAAAATGAGTGTTATAAAATGCTTATGCAGGTTTATATTTTGAACATAAAAACCTTGGCATTCTGTTTTCCTTTCCAATTTTCATCGTATGTTAAAGGTACTTGAACATATGGGGAAACTTTATTTTACAAGTTAAATGTCATTTACTCTAAGATTATTAAATATAGGAACAAAACTCAGAAAAATATGAGATTCAGACACTGGACCTATGTCATGAATTAACAACCAAGTGACTGAGGAAATGTAAGCTTCTCTCTGGCATAGGTTTGTTATAAATAACATATTTCTGGAGCCATAATAACCTGTATAAATTCAAAGTAGATTAAAGAAAGTGAAAGTAACATTCTCTCAGTATTCAGTTAGCTGTATTACTATGAAATAACTTCTAAAAGTAAGTTATTTTTCTTTTTAATGATTACAATTAGGTAGCTAACATGTCCTGAATATTGAGCTTAGATAAGATGTTTTGCTACTGAAGTTAAGATGTGAATCAAAAACTATTTATTGAATAAGTATCCATAAATAAATGCACTTGCATATTTAGTATATTGTATAAGATACTGCATAAGTATCATGTATAAGTATTTTTTAACAACTGAAGGAATATGGATTTGATGATTTTGCCAAAATATATTTTTTAATTTTTGGCAGGTTGTCATTTTTTATTCTCAAACATGATGTACAGAGGGATTACAGTTACATGAGTAAGGCAATAAGAACATTTCTTGTCAAACTTGTTTCTCCCCCTCATTTTTCTCCTACTTCCCCTGCCCAAATCACCCCAAGTTGTGCAGATCATTTCCAACATAGTGTCTTGTGCATATCACTGCTGCATTGGTTCCCCCCTTGTCCTTTGTCTCACCATTTTGTTGTTCCATTTCCCTTCCCTAATTCAGATAAACATTTATGCAATACTGGAATACCAAAATCAAATACAGTGACAACAGGTGATAAGAACAGGGGGAAGAACATACAAAAGAAACAAGAAATCACATAATACATTAAAAACAAAAACAACAAAAAACAAGCTCTAGTATCCATGTCTTGGAGTTCATTTTGCTTAGCATCATCTTATATTGTCACATGTACATAGCTATTGAGCTATTCTGCTCATCTGGTAAGATTATCCTAGATGTGTATTAATTATTGCAAATAAGGGAAACCATGGGACCTATGTTTCTTGGGGTCCGGCTTAATTCACTTAGTATGATTTTTGCCAAGTCTTTTCAAAATATTAAATATTCCTTGGTATCAGCAATTTGATGGTCATCCATAGGACATTCTAGATATGAAGATATCCTTATAATCAAGCACATCTTAACCAACTTGTTTATTTTATTTTATAATAGTTATCCCAATATATAAATGATGTACAAAATGCTATACATGTTAAATATGTACTTAAGGTAACATCAAAGCAGGAAAGAGGCTTATCAGAACCTCCTAAAGTTTTTCTGTGTCTCTCTTCTATGGAATTTTTTTGCTTGGATATATTTTATTATTATCACCATTAGCATGTGTGTGCTCGCATGTGTGTATTAAGCATATTTAACCTGAGGTTTCCTCTGTTGACAGTTTTGAAGTACACAATGCAATATTGTTAGCTATGCAATGCATCCCTATGAATTATTTATCTAGGATAAATGAAGCATTATCCCTATTAAAGAATGTACCATGATACATGTTATCACTGAACTCAATTCTAAGCATGGACTTCCAAAAACCTTTATATTTCTTTACTGATGGTGTCTTGGAATTACTATTTGCTCTGGCATTTTTCACAAAGCCCAGTTTCTGAAACAGAGAACTACTAATATATTTGATTTTTCTGGGTTATAATAGTGTCTCTTAAGTGTGAAGCCTTGTGATGATCTGGATGAAATGTAGGGTACAATGAAGACCTATCCAAGATTTAAAGTTTTAGATATTCAGCTTCATGCTTCACTCAACAAAGGGTAGAGGGCAGGAAATTTATCATTTGTCATGACTAGGTAACTTTGGTTAAGGAGAGCTTCCAGGTTAGTGAACCCATTTGTACTGGAATTGTAGCACGCTGGAAGAATTCAGGAAACTTTTATTAGTTCCTATCCCATACCATATCCTTCTCTTACTTTGTTTATTTCTGAGTTGTATCTTTTCATTATTTGATTTTTCTTGCCAGTACTGAGGTTTGAACTCATTGTCTCATGATTGTTTGGCTTGTTTGAATGGCTGGCACTGTTTTACTAAAACCATACATCTAGCCCCTTACTTGTTTCTTTTAGAATGAAAAAGGAAATATAATTAAATGTTTACCTGACTTAAAGTATTTAAATTTTTTTACAACTTAGCAGGGATTTGTGAAAAGCTCCAGCTCACAGCTCAATAGTCTAAATTATAAGAGGTGCCAACACGACATCTGAAATTAGGGTAGTCTGGGGGAACTGAGACCCTAACACACTGGACAGTTAGAATCAGAATTAAGACAAATTGTATGACATGCACTCAGTAGTCAGTATGAATTGGAGATTGGTTGGTGTGAGGACTAATCCCTATACATGTTGTCAGAAGAGTTGTATGAATAGAGTAAATGGTGAAATTTTCATTTAAAAATAGTTACCCTGGGTCCCTGCCATTTTTTAGTTCCTAGAAATTACTCTTTTTCATAAATAAGAAATCATACAGCATGTTTTTCTTCTCTATCTGGCTTCTTTCACTTAGCATATCTTCCAGTGTCATCTAAATGATTATCAAGGTCAAGACTTCCTTTCTTCATTCATTGGTTTATGGACACTTCAATTGTTTCCAATTATCTGTTTAAGCTTCACAGCCTCATTTGTCTTGGTTTATTCGATGTTTTATATATTAAGGAAATGAAAGGTCAAGAAATTTGTTTAGTCATCCAACTAATAAAAGCAAGAGCTGAAATGGAAATCATATCTATCTGAGGCTGGAGACACTTTAAATAAGGTCTAGATCACAGTAGAGAATAAACTAGGCTATGGCCAACATGCTCACGATGTCATTGCCACTAAGCTCCTTTTCCAAAGTCTCCCAAACACTGAATATCTCCTTTACTTTTGGGGTAATCTTTACTGTTTTTGAGCTGGTGATAATGTAATATCAAACATACCAGTTTAACTGTTGTACTATGAACTTGAAAAGTACACAAGATTGGATAGTTTCATATCGAGACTGAAAGACGGAGACATCTAAGGTATACATTGGAGAATACAACCTGCATTGGAAAGGAATAAATAGAGATACAAAAGTTCAGAAATCTACCTTGAAAGGAATTGGTGATCATCTATATATGAGTAGGAAGGAAAAGTATTCACAAAACTTTTATAGAAAAAAAATATATATATATATATATATTCTGAGACAAAAATACCCAGGATTTTTTCATTAAAAATAATTCTCTGTTATTACATTTGAGTTCAAATAAATAAAAGAAAGTGTGACTTTATTATAGTAATTTAGATTATTTATCTTAAAGATGGTTTCCATTCAAAGAAAAAAGAGATTGAATCTATAATATTTTTATCTATTGCTGCTGAGAGGGCATAAGTCACACAGTTATATATTGAATGTTTGCATATTGATTGTAGCTTGACCTTAACAATTTATCATTTAGTCTGGTGCCATCCTCCTCCATGATAGATGTTCTGGCTAAGGGTCTAGCTGCAATTTAATTATAGACCCTGCTTCACAAGGTTTCATAAATAAACAGTCAAATCTGCTGCAGGGGATGAGATGTTTTAGTTTGCATAACCATATTATCATTTTAGTTCCATAATGTAGCTTCCATCCATCAACTCTAGAATCGTTTTTCATTTCAGAAGACAGTTCTTATAGGAAACTATCTTAATGACCATGAAGTAAGGAGAAAAGTTTCAATAAGTAAGGAAAGATATTAAATACCATTCCACTTTTATCTAAACTAATGAATAGAATATATAATATGTGCTGTACTCTGTGTTATACTATACAGATAGGGTTTATAAGTGGATATAGAATTATTCCATAACATAAGAATCATTGCTTAATGACTAAGTGGAGTAACTGTGAATAATGAATAAATTATAAAAAATGTAAATGATAAATTTTAAGACCATATGCATGTCCTCAATGAGTTTATGCTCTAGGATGAGAGATAATCTATTCATTTCCAATTTATTATTACTCCTATAATCCTGATTTTCTCCTGTCTTTCTTGGTTTAAAATCTCCTTTCATGTGCATATTTAAATTTTATAAAGTCTTTATTTCTCTACATTTCCACATGTTTAGATACACAGTGTATAATAATTTGGAGTTTTTATAGGGATTCTGTAAGACCAAACAGTGGCTCACACCTGTAATTCCACCTACATGGGAGCCTGAGATGAAGAGGTCTGTGGTTTGAGGACGGCATAGAGAATATATCTAAGAGACTCCTTAACCAACTAACTACTGAGCATAGTGGCACACACCTGTCATCCCACATATACATGAGGCTGATATTTGGTTCCAGGCCAATCCAGGCAAAAAATGTTTGACTTCTCAACAGAAGAAGGTGAACTTGTACCTGACATTCCAACTATGGCAGGAAGCTTAAAACAGGATAGGCATCAAGATGCATGTACATGCAAAACAATTCCTAGTAAGTTCACAGAAGACACACAAATGGCAGATCAACATCTGAGAATATACAGTTTCATGCACGTTGAAACAATAGAGTATCATTTCTAACTACAACTAATGGATCTAACAGCAACCCAAACTTGTTACTGTTCCATTCAAGACAGTAAATTGATTCAAACACATTGAAAAATAGTGTGCTATTATCTCAATAATGGAAAATGCTGATCCTTGATGACTCTAAATCTTCACTATTAAAATATCTCATTCCAACCTCTATATCAGTGAGCAAGCAGATACATATAATGATTCTGGTAGAAAATTTCTAATTGCCAAGGCTTGGAAACATCTCAACTATTTGTCAGTAGCAGAGTGAATAAACACACTGTATCATATTCATAAAAGGAGATGTTAAATGATAATAACATTAAAAAATCACGTGACTGAATATCAGGAAAATAAAAATGAGCCAAGAAAGGGAACATAGAACACTCAGTATGTTTTCATTACAAAACATTCAAAAGGAAATAAAGCTAAACAATGTATTGTTCAGGGCACAAATACACATAATGAAACTACATGAGAAATAGTTAGGGGCTGATAAATGCCCAATGTCTAGTATTCATATAGCTGAAGAACTGAGTTCCACAGGAGCTACTTAGCTGGGATGATGCTTTATTTCTTTTTTTATTTCATACTATTTATTTTTTTATTTTATTTACTTTTTTATTGTGAAAATACTGTACAGAGGGGTTACAATTACATGGGCAAGATAATGAGTACATTTTTTTTTGTTGTTTTTTGTTTTTGTCCCGTCATGGGGCCTGAACTCTGGGCCTGGGCGCTGTCCCTCAGCTCTTCAGCTCAAGACTAGTGCTCTACCACTTGAGCCACAGCGCCACTTTCGGCTTCTTTTTTCTTTTTGCTTATGTGGTGCTGAGGATGAGGAATCGAACCCAGGGCCTCATGCATGCAAGGCAAGTGCTCTAACACTGAGCCACCTTCCCAGCCCATGAGTACATTTCTTATCAACCATTGTAGCCTCCTCCTTTGTTTCCCTTTCCCATCCCATTCTCCCCCCGCCCCTCAACCAATCCTCCCACTCCCCCGCCCCCCCACCCCGCACCAAAAATGTAAAGTTCGTTTTCAACATAATGACTTGTACATCTCATTGTTGCAAGGGTCCACCTGTATCCCTATTTAAATGATTTGTTTTTCCCCTTCCCCTCCACAAATTAAACCAAAACAAATACAGTGAAAGCAGGGGTTATACTGTGGGGGAGGGACATACAAAGCAACAAAGAAATAATCTTACAAATGTGTTAGAAATAATGTATTCAAATGTTTTTTCTTTGATGCTTTATTTCTTAATCCAGTTAATAAACTTGTTGATATTTGCTGGATTATTATTTCTCATATTCTCTCTGTGTGTGTGTGTGTGTGTGTGTGTGTGTGTACGTAGTCGTACTGGGTTTTTAACTCAGAGCCTTGCAGTCTTGCTTGGCTTTTTCACTTAAGGTTGGCATCTACCACATGCTACCACAGAAGCCTTGAGTACATGTCCAAATTTTTTGCTGGTAGTTAGAGATGGAGTGTCCTGGATTTTGATCAGTTTTTCAACCTTGATCCTTAAATGTCAATTATGTAAGTATCTACTATTATAGGCACGAGACATCAACACCCATTGAGATGCTGCTTTTGGAAGTATCACAAATGAATTCAGCAGACCACCTGGAAATGTGGCTTCCAATATGACAAAACCCAAACCTATGAGAGGCGGCACATTATCTTTCTCCATCCTAGGCCTTACCTGACATTGTCACTGCAACCACAAATTTGGATCTCGAAGATATGCTAGAGTCAGGTCTGAATTGTTGCCTCTTTTTGATGATTCTTCAAACACACACACACACACACACACACACACGAGCACGCGCGCGTACACACACATACACACACATCAATTTTCAACTTTGCCTTGTAGTCTCACCTCTGAGTTAACAAGCCATACTGGTAGGCATGGCATTTTCAGGACCTGAATTTCTCCATTGTTAACATGAGAGCTTTAAACTAAGTAGCCTCTATGTATCAGAAACATTAAGCTTCTATGTTTCCAGTGATTTCACAGCTCTTCTCTGAAGTATATGCACGAGACTCCTTATTAAATGGACAAATAAGATAAAATAATTACATATAATAGAACAAAAATGCATTCATATTGAGACTGGCTTATTAAAATCTAGGTCCAAGCACATAACATGAATGCATGACTGATGCCATTAGTTACATTATTTGATTTTATTCATTTTCTACGAATTGAATAGTATATTTTATGACTGGAATATGAAAGAATTGAAGGGGATACACTGTGATGTTAGGAGTTAAGAGTATTGATAGTTAATACTTTCAGAATGCGTAACATTTAGCTGTAAGATTTCTAGGCTGGAATCTGTTTAAGCCATATTGTTCTTCTGCCCCCATGTGGCATGTGGAACATACAACACGACAGTCCTGTAAGCATAAAACCAGTCTGTATGTTTGCAAAACATTTTATCGTAATGTTTGATCACTTCATTCAAACAAAAGGTCATTTGTTGAGAAACTCTACTGAGTACTTCAGGGATTTAAAGAATTTATTTTCTAAAAGTGATCCTTCTTAGACTGACAAGTATATACTTTATTTATAGTTCCAAAAATTGCAATGATTTAGGCTACATAAAATTTAAAAATAATTTCTAAACTGTTATTGACACATTTTGAAAGATATCAGCACTTTTTTGTTCTAAAATGCATGTTGATTTGATGAAGATGTTAAAATATACAACCAAAAACACCCATATTTTCAATGAACTTATTCTTTGTCATTTTGCTAAATGTCTACCATTACTATAAACTGTAAAAAAACCCAAATAATTGCTGATTTATAAAAATACATTTAGCCTTCCTTTTAAAATTAAATATTCTATTAAAGATTTGTCAACTTAATTTCTTATCATTGTATTGGCATGTTATATGATGACTTTTATTAAAATATACACTAGAAAGTCTCTACCAATTTCTGCTCCTACTACCAGCATAAGTACATACATAAACAAAAAGGATAAGAGTTGAATATTATTTAACTTAATATTGGGAAATTTATATTCACATTTCTTTCTCTTTCATTAATATATTCATATATATACATATGCATGCACATATTTGCCTTGTAGTTTTGCTTTGTATTTCTACAAATTTTAATTTTTCTAACAATAAATATTCCCAATTTAAAATAATGGATTTAATTTCTTTGAAGCATTAAAATGATTACCATCAGGTGATTGACAATTAGTTATGTTATTAGCTAAAGATCAATTCATGTGAGTGTTTTACTATGAATTAATTTAGCTGATTGATTTTTAAAGTTCAGATGAATAAGATCAAACTATTTCATATGCAAGTATGAAAATAGAATAATAAAGAGGGAGGGGAAATAGAAATGTTATTAGAGGGAGTGAATTTGATTGAAACACATTAATGATGTGTGGAATCACCACAAGGAAGCCATTTTGTACAACTAATCAAAGCTAAGAAAAAAAAGTATGAAAGTTTAAACTGGCATAATAAATAAAACATTGTTCCAAAGGAAATGATTTGTGGTATTGCAAAACAACCCATTAACTTGGTTACTAACTCCGTAAATATTGCTTTAATATTCTTCAAAGTGGTCAGGATAAATTGCATGTTCCTATGGAACTCAAGGTGTTTTAGGGGACCTGTGAGGCCCAGTATTTCAGAAGTTTCTTCAACAGAGAAAGGGTCTATTAATTTCTACCATTTGAAGGAAATAGGAGCCTTGTAACAACAACAACAACAAAAGACCCTCAAAAGCAGAATAACACAATGAGTGCTCATGTGCCAGGTTTGCTGGTTTGTCTGAGTATTTAATCATTATGCATATAATAGTTACGCTCATCAGTTATTATCATCTATTTAATACACAGTGAAAATTATGCTCAAACTTATTAAATATTTAGTCTGAGTTTACACAATTAAAACCAGAGCCCAAAATTCAGACTTGTGTCCTTTACCATGTGTAGTGTTAACATCTATAGCTTGATAGCTCTCTTAGATGAGAATGAGAAATTTCATAAAGGTCTTCGTGGAAGAGCTTGGGTAGATGAAGTGCAAAGAGAAATTGCAGGAAGAGTCCCTGGGAGACTCTGAAGAGTTCTTTTAGTTTATGATATTACATCTTCTATTCCTTTTCAGTTGGTTTGTTTTTAATCCTTTTATTTTGCTTTAGGTAAATGTTCTTTTTATACTCTATTGTGCTGTTAACTCATCATACTGCTATTCCTCTTTTCATAGATGGCCTTCACATAGTTCCATTGTTTTTCTTCTGCCATCTGGCTTAAAGTTCACTCATTTGAGCATATCCTTTCAATTTCTTTTGTATTTGAATTAATTTGTGTGTTACCTATTCTCTCTACTCCATGCTTTTTTTTTGTTTTTCCAGTCCTTTTTATTTTAATGTCAAGTCACTGTGAATACAATTACAGACCACCAAAAATTCAACAATTATTTTTAAAGAAAAATGTACGGGAATAAAACAGGTAGATATTAAGTTCATAAAAGCTCAAAATGACAAATCTATTCTCAGAAATGTTCATTGTTTTTCCTAGAGGATAAATTAATGCAGTATTAGTAAAATGAAATTAATCTGAAGAAATAGATTCAAAGTTTGTAAAATACTAATTTACATATATAAAATCATCATCTTGATTATGTTCTAAATATGAAATTGCAAACATTTAAAAGTTGAGAAGTTCATAAATATGTAAATCATGTTTTGAAAAAGTTTCACTGAGGATCTATACCCCACAGGTAAGGGCGGATATGTCTGGCTATGAGGAATGCCGGTTGACGGAGTCATGACTTTCTTGTATAAATTTTTAAAAAGCATGTTATAATGTATTATGAACCTTAATATTTGTGAAACAAGAATAAAATTCTACCCAACACATTTTTAAGAAGCTTCATCATTCTAGATGAATAAGTTAGGGAAAAATTCAAAAAGAAAATTTCAAGTCGAAAAATAAAAGTCTCAAAGCATTTTACAAGGAACAATAATTAGGTTCAATTCTATTCATATGATTTTCTCTATGAAGTAGTATGGTATGATGTACTAGACATTGCATGTCCAGTGAAGATAACAGGCTAAACAAGGAAAAGTTTCTATTGTTAAGTCTGAAAAGGTAAGGCTATTAGGCTCCTCCCCTTTAGGCTTAGGGTCAATGTAATATTTACAGTTAAGAATTAGATTAATGAATCATAAGGCAAGTGAATCTTACTCCTTTATGGACATATATGGCTGTCCATTGAGCTAAAAGAAATGTCCTTTTTTAAGTACTGATTTAATTTATTGCTTAGATATTAAAGCCACAAACATTTAAATGTAATCTTTAAAAATAAAGTCCAATAAAAATTCTTTATATATCAAATTTTCTTAGATCTTTGGAGTAAAGCAATATGTTAACTGGTCATGTTAAAAGCTGTTGTTCCAACTGGAAAACACTTAACTAAAAAGAAAGGGAGAATCCCTCTGTATATCACTTTTATAAGAACAATAATGTATTTTTTTGAAAAAGAAAGGGAGATAGTTTTTTGCAAACTATTTCCAGACAGAGCATTGCCATATAGATTCTTGGAAAATGGGGACACATGCAATCTAGAGTGTATTTTTACTCCTTAGTTCTCTATTTACCCAAAAGGAAAAGGCACTAGAAACAATACAAAGGGATCTCTACATTTATGTCTGAGATTGTACTTTTGCTCTGCTATCATTAGAGCCAACTACCTTAAACTAACTACAAATAGAAACATGAATCACAAACTACTGTAAAATGCTATTTGATCTTTAGGATTTCACAAGTAAAACATTCACCTTTCATTCCAGGATACTGGCCATGACACTTTTTACACTGATATTGTCATCACGTTTCCAATGAACTCTTTGTGGAAAAGCATCAACAGCAAGCTGTGAACAAGTTTAGCTGATAAATGAGAAGGGTAAGAGGGAAAGAAAAAAGACAATGGCAGGGAGTGAAGATTGCTTTCTCAGTCTGAATTTTTTTTCTTCTTCTCCCACTTTCAATATTTTTGCCCTTTTCTTTTAGAGAACTTGGTCCACATTTGGAAAATCCACTTGTGTTCATTGTTGTTGTTTTCAAACTTGTCTTTTGCCCTTTGTGAAAGAGGTTGGATTGGATTGGATTGACTCCTGATTATTGTGTTTCAGTTTGGGTCATTTTTCTTCTAAGAACCACAAACCTAGTCTTCTGCCACCCATCTCTTGTGAAGGAACTTAGGTCTCCTCATATTTTTTTTAACCCATACTGTCCTCATTTTTCTGCATCTGGATGAAAGGTGTCATTGGTCCTATTTTTTCTCCTGTGTCCCCTATTTGGAGTTTCTCTTTAGGGTTTTGTTTTGTTTTCTGCATCTCAGCTGCAGTTATACTTTGCTCAGGTGTAGTATTTATTTGTGCTTGCTTCTTTCCTCTTTTTTTTTGTATTCTTCTTGGCACTCTAGCTCTCTCTAGCATTCTTCTTTGGAAAGAAGTAAAATTTAGTGTTTTCCTATTCTTTGGGATTATATTTTTTATGCTTGATTTCCTTGCCCTGCTACCATCCCTTTATGGGGAGAAGACTAAATTTGGTCTATATACGTTGCTAATGTTTTCTTTTTCTCATCATTCCTATTATCTACTTTGTGCAGTTTGGAGTTTATTTTAAAATTGCATTTTAATCTGGGCGCCGGTGCCTCACGCCTATAATCCTAGCTACTCAGGAGGCTGAGATCTTAGGATCATGGTTCAAAGCCAGCCCGGGCAGGAAAGTCCGTGAGACTCTTATCTTAAATTAACCACCAGGAAACCAGAATTAGCACTGTAGCTCAAGTGGTAGAGCGCTCACCTTGAGCTGAAGAGCTGAGGGACAGTAACCAGACCCAGAGTTCAAGCTCTGTGACCAATTAAAAAAATTTTAAAAATTGCCTTTTAAAAAGTAGAAGGAGGGCTGTGATGATGGCTCAGTGGTAGAGTGCTTGCCTTGCGTGCATGAGGACCTGGTTCAATTCCTCAGCACCACATAAGCAGAAAAAGCCGGAAGTGGTGCTGTGGCTAAAGTGGTAGAGCACTAGCCTTGAGCTGAGGAGCTGAAGGACAGCGCCCAGGCCCAGAGTTCAGGCCCCACGACTGACAAAATAAAAATAAAAAAGATAAAAAAAAGTGGAAGGACCTTTCTGAAACTGCAGCAAAAAGTAGGGGAATCTCCCAACTCAAATTGTGGTTACATATTCAGAACATATTCTAATACATGCATTTATGTATTTGTATAAATAAGTTTTAAGATAAATATAGGAACATGGTACAGAATGGTCCATACATTACTTTTCACTAACACTAGATTGTGAATATGTTTTGTCAGTATGTATAGTGATAACATTTGTATATCTCACAGTGCTAACATTTTAAATTAAGTGAATGAGTCAACACATTCATGAAGCATTAATTAATTATATTGAGAAGTAATACTACCATGAACATCTTTCAAGCTAAACTTTGAGTCCTTGCTCTTTTAAGCCTTAAATAAAATGTTCTTAGACTTTACTAATGTAAGGTCAGAGGGTAATCACATTTAATGATTTGCTAAAGCATATTAGAAAAAGAAAAGTGTAGATTTACTTTCCCATTATTTTTGTATGAAGAAAAAATTCTTGTTTCTTTTCCTTATCTCTTTACAGGCTCTATATTTTACAGTGAACAGACATTTTTTATCAGTCACAGATTTAAAATGTTATCATTTAAAATTATATGTCGGGGCTGGGAAGGTGGCTCAGTGGTATAGCGTTTGCCTTGCATGCCTGAGGCCCTGGGTTCGATTCCTCAGCACCACATAAGCAAAAAGAAAAAAGCCGGAAGTGGCACTGTGGCTCAAGTGGTAGAGCCTAGGCCCAGAGTTCAGGCCCCACAACTGGACCCCCCCCCCAAAAAAATAAAATTATATATCTTTAATCGGGTGCTGCTGGCCCATGCCTGTAAACCTAGCTACTCAGAAAGCTGAGTTCCAGGCCTTGAGTTCAAGTTTGAGGACTGGTACAAAAACATTTACATGTCTTTAATCATGAATACAGTTGGTTATTTTTGCAAACATTAATGTTATTTGTAATCTTCTCTAGGGGATATATTTATGGGCTTGAGCTCAGGGCATAGGCGATATCCCTTAGCCTTTTGGCTCTAGGGTAGCACTTTAAAACTTGAGAGGGTAAATAATGCTGCAATAAACTAAGATATAGAACCAACCCAGATGCCCCTCAGTAGATGAATGGATCAAGAAAATGTGGTATATATACACAATGGAATTCTATGCCTCCATGAGAAAGAATGACATTGCCTCATTTGTTAGGAAATGGAAAGACTTGGAAAAAATTCTATTAAGTGAAGTAAGCCAGTCCCTATTTTGATGTTGATATAATTTGGGGAGGGGAAGGGAAAAAAACAAATTGTTTAAACAGGGATACAGGTGGACCCATTGCAGCCATGGAATGTACAAGATGGTACATTGGGTTAACCCAATGTAACAATGAGACATACAAAACACTATGTTATAAAACAGACTTTACAATTTTTGGGGGGGAGTGTAGTTGTGGAGGTGGGTGGGAAGGGATGGTAGAGGAAAAACAAAGGAGGAGGCAACAATACTCTACAGGAAATGTACTCATTACCTTACTCATGTAACTGTAACCCCTTTGTACAGTATTTTTACAATAAAAAACTTATTAACAAAAAGAAATCTGTCTAGTCAGTGGCCTAGAAATAACAGATGCTGATGAGGATGCACTGAAAAGTGGACTGTAATACACTGTTGGTGGCAATTCAAACTTCTTCAACCACTTTGGAAATCAGTATGGAGGTTCCTGAAAATTTAAACACACAACTATCTAACGGTCCATCAATTCTATTCCTGGGCATTTACCAAAAAGATTACAAACCAGACAACAGAAAAGCTACCAGCATAACCCTGTTTATTATAGCACTATTCACCATAGACAAGCTATGGAATCAGCCCAAATGGCCCTCATTTGATAAATAGTTCAAGAGAATGGAAAATGTGATCTATCTATCTATCTATCTATCTATCTATCTATCTATCTATCTATCTATCTATCTATCTATCTATCTATCTATCTATCTGTCTGTCTGTCTGTCTGTCTGTCTGTCTGTCTGCCTGTCTGTCTGTCTGTCTGTCTGTCTGTCTGTCTGTCTGTCTGTCTGTCTGTCTGTCTGTCTGTCTGTCTGTCTAGTTTTATTTATCAATGAGAAAGAATAGGCATATTGTACCATTTATTAAGAAATTAAAATAATAAATAAGTCATGCCCATGGAGATAAAGGATTCATGTTTTCCCTTATATTTGGAAACTAGATTTAGCTTGCAAGCTCATAATTAAATATGTTGGGTGATATGAAAGTTCATACAAATGAATTAACATACATGGCATATTCAAGGGAAACCCCACATGATACAACTCCTTAGAAAGCCAAAATCATAGTTCACAAAAATAAAACACCAGAAACTGGGTATTAAAAAGGGATGTACTGGGATCAAGATGAAAATGGAGGCATATAAAGAGGAGAAGAAGGGGAAAATTTAGACAACAATCCAATGTATATTCTACAAAATTAAGGAGAATGAGGGAAGGGATGGGCAAGAATGTTGAAAGGGGTGATATTGATCAAGATATATTGTATTCATAAGCTGTTTTGTTAAATGACAACTCCTTTGTATAAGTACTTAAAGATAATATTTTTTACAGAAATATATTTCAAGTTCAAGTTCTGGAAGTGATTCCAATTTCTGGTTTGGCTTTTTTTCATAATTGCATTTACTTTGGTGCAGTTTCATAGATGTATCCTTTCTAGATATCTCAATGGGATTATTTTCCTTTTGTAGTTCTCTGCTTAAACCTAGGATTTCAGATACACTAATCAAATTTTCTACCACTGAGTTACATCTTCATCTCGCACTGAGAATTTTTAGGACAAAAGTTAAATTTATCTACTTTACATAGCTCTTTTCTTTTTTTACTACCTTCACAACAATGTTTATAATGGACTGTTTTGCACCTCAGATTTTATCTAAAACCTACCATAATGCATTAGCACAGACATTTCTATACATATTTGTTGAAATAATAAAATAGCATAATATTATTTTATTTTCAAGTTATTTATGAAGCATTTAGAGCAACCACTGTACAGGAGCGTTTACATTAAAAAATAACTGTTTTTCTATTTTTACTAAGACACATGATTGAAACCTAGTCTTAGATAAGAATTCAGGTGGTTTCTATTTTTTTAATGTTATCTTTTAATCTTTTGTTTTGTTTCATCTATCACTAACCGGTGGTTCTTCTAGCTGAGTAGGAAATGTGCCTTTTGTTCTCTTATTGTTAAAAATGCTCTCAATGGCCACAAATGTTGAGTGAATCACCACTAAAGCCAAATCATGAGCTCAAGCCTAAAGAAAGTAGGAAAAATGGTGACCATTCAATAAACAAGGCTGATTTAAAAATTATGTGAGGTCTTTCAACTCTAAACTCGGCAAGTGCTTTAAAGGTTTCAAAACTCTAGCTTTTAAATTAGGTATGTTTGTTTTAAGCCCATCTCATCTTCAGAAAACAACAATATTCAAAAACAATATTAATATAAGAATACAAAATATAAGGGTGGTTTAAATTATGGAATACACAATGATGGATGGGTTAAAATTAAGCATAACTATGAAGAAACACAGTCACATGAGGCCAAGACATATTATTTTATGTTTCACCTTGTGTTTAACTTTAGGATTGTAGAGACTAAATTTGACGCAGTCAATTCAACAAACTTATTTTTTTCTGGATGAAAAATCTATTATGCATTCATCATAAAAGCTGTATAAACTCTTAAAATCTACAAAGAATAAAATAACACCATTCCATATTATCTCATCAATTAAAATTAATTAGGTGAATATCTTCCAGTGTTTTATCTATACATGTATGTTCTTAAATTCTTCCTTTTACCCTTATGATTCCCTGAACTACTTCTTTTCTCTTTTATCAAGAAGTATTTTGGGATCACTTTCTAGTGGTATTTAATATGTACCAAAAACATTTTAATGGATACATAATTGTCTGTGGTTCATAACTGGAACTTTAACTTTTTAACTGCTTCATGTTGAGCTAAGTAGACATTTCATTGTGTATATTTTCCAGAGGAAGCTTATTGTCATTCAGGCTGGATAACTAATAAGGGTTTTAATTCTGGAACAATTATCCCATTTCTCTAATGCATAATTATTATATTGTACATTATATAAGATGATCCTAATATGAATTATTTAGGCTAAACTCACATAACACTGTCCTAAACAAATATCTCAATCAGACATATAATACAAATGCTTTTCAACAGCGTTTTATCAGCTATAACTTTTGCTTGACCTGAACCTTCATTTAGTGTCCTGTATTACATTAATATGACACAAGGATTTTAGATATGTCAAAATATTGATAGTTTCATTTGGCCAGGTGGAATTGCAGAAGACCAACCCTTTCTGCCTTTAATATACAGTTAATCTCATTATAATTTTATACATGTTTTATGAGGAAACAGTTGGAAAGTATGAATCTAAAACTTCATCCTTTAATACGTAAGAGTATGGAATAATGTCAAGTGATACATTTATGTTGTTGGTTGGCATTCTTAGAATTTATTCCTAGCTTTAACTTTCCTTTTTCCAGTAAGACTTGACTGTTCAGTTAGAATAGACTTTGTGATTAGGTTTCTGTCCAATGAGACCTAAATTGAAGTCAGCTTGGAGATTTCTGAGTCTTTTTTTCTAACACATAATACATAAGACCTAGCATTTCCCTTTCTGTTTTTTTTTTTCTCTCTAGAATGTGGAGATGACATGGAGCTGCAAATACTGTCTTGTCATCAGGAGACAATAAGTACATTGTCTCACACTACATATGAAAAATATCTATATGCTCACATCCATTTAGAAATCTAACAATAAAAGAAAAACAGGGTCTTGCTATGTAGACCATACTGGCCTCTTTTGTGTAAGCTTCCTAAGTGCTAGGATTACAACATATGCCAAGATTCTCAACCTAACATAATCTTTGGTGACATAATTGTAGAACAAAGTATAAGTATGAAAAATGTAGTGCATGTTAATATCCTTTAGAAGTCTGAGACCAATGCAACTAGTAAGTTTGTAGTCAGATCCTCTGTAGATGCTATATTAAAACATTGTGATTCACATATTAAAAATAAATATGCTTTTAGTTAGACTCATCCCATCAAAATATGTTTTACATTGCAAATATTTCTATGTAATTTTAATCTCTTAGTCATTTACAAAAAATGGGATAATATCTCAACGTCATCACAGTAATAATATTTATATCATGTTAAGGAGCAATTATCAGTAGATTTACATTTTATCATATTAAGGAGTTATTATCAGTAGATTAGGTGATGGATCAGGAAATATGGATCACAGACCAAAGCTGGCCACAGACCAGCATCTGGAAATAAATATTTATTGGGACATAGGTACACCATAATTCTATTATCTACAGCAAGAATTTGAGAAGTTGTGAAAGATCATATGACTCACAAACCTAAAATATTTTCTATATTTTTTTACAAAAAAGTTTACACAACAACTTTACGTTAAAAAAGGAAACCTTACTGCATTGTTGGTGGGAGTATAAACTTGTTCAACCACTTTGGAAAGTATTATGGAGATTCCTCAAAAGACTTCACATAGAGCTCCCCTATGACCCAGCAATCCACTTTTGGGCATTTACCCAAAAGATCACAAACAAGACCACACTAAAGCTACCAGCACAACTATGTTTATTGCAACATTATTTATCATAGCTAAGATATGGAACCAACCCAGATGCTCCTCAGTAGATGAATGGATCAAGAAAATGTGGTATATATACACAATGGAATTCTGTGTTTCCATCAGAAAGAATGACATTACCCCGTTTGTTAGGAAATGGAAAGGTTTGGAAAAAATTATATTAAGTGAAGTAAGCCAGGCCCAAAGAAACATAGGTCCCATGGTTTCCCTTATTTGCAATAACTAGCACATGTGTAGGACAAGCAGAAAAGGCCAAAAGCTATGTACATATGACCATATAAGATGATGTTAAGTGAAACGAACCCCAAGATAGGGACATTAGTGCTTTTTGTCGTGCTTGCTGTTGTTTCTAACGTATTTATAAGGTGCCATGTGATTTTTTTTGTTGCTTTGTGTGTCCCCCCCATGGTATAACCCCTGTTTTCACTGTATTTGATGTTGGTATAATTTGGGGAGGGGAAGGGAGAAAAACAAAATGTTTAAATAGGGATACAGGTTGACCCACTGCAACAATGAGATGTGCAAGAACTATGATGAAAAGCGAACTTTACAATTTAGGCAAGGTGGGTGGAGTGTAGTTGTGGAGATGGGAGGGCAGGGATGGGAGGGGAAAAACAAAGGAGGAGGCAACAATGCTTGATAAGAAATGTACTCATTACCTTGCTCATGTAACTGTAATCCGTCTGTACAGTATTTTCACAATAAAAAACTTATTTTAAAAAAATAAGAGGAAAGAACCAAATGTCTGTGGAAGCCTAGCTCAGGTTTTTTAGCACTAGCCTATGATCAAAAGTGTCAGGAACTGAAATTGAGGACTGATCTTAGACAAAAAGGAGAAAAGAATACATAACAATCATAATTATCTAATAGCCTTGGAAAATATGAAAATATTCCAAACACAGGAAGCCTGATTTTAGTGGCTGCCTTATTTTTATATATGAGCTGATATGTATGTGTGGTCTCTATGATATGTATGTGTAATTTCTATGATATATAAAGATATCACCCTATTCTTGCCAACAGTATTATGTCTATTAAAATATTTATTTCCCATTAGAGAGCACATCACTTTCAGTTTATCATATAAAATTCTTAATATAATACTGCAGATGTTTAAATAGTATTTTAACTTTAATAAAATATATCATTAACATTTTCTCTTTTCTTCTCAAACTAGCCAACTGCGGATCAAAATTTTAATGAACTCATCCAATGACATGGTTAACTCATATAAGGGTTTCCTGTATGTTTCACATTTCATTTTATTCCACATGATTTCCCTGAAGTCTGTGAGCATGTAAGGAAATAAAGTACACTATTATCTATATTTTCCAGGCAATTTTGAGTTTAAATTAATTGATTTATTATTTATTGGTGAAACAGAAAAAGTATATTATAGTGACATAACACACAATCATCATAGTTCAGGATGGTATTTCAACAGTCTATAATTTTTTGTACTTTTTATTGTGAAAATACTGTACAGAAGTTTTACAGTTACATGAGCAATGTAATGAGTACATTTCCTATTGATCATTGTTGCCTCATCCTTTGTTTTCCCCCTACCATCCCCCCCACCATCCCTTCCCTCCCACCTTCACAGCTACACTACCATTAGCCCCCACCCCCTGCCTAAATTGTATAGTTAATTTTCAACATAGTGTCTTGTACATCTCATTGTTACAATGGATTAACCTGTATCCCTATTTAAGGAGTTTGTTTTTTCCCTTCCCCTCTCTAAATTAGAGAAATATATATATATATATATATATATATATATATATATATATATATAAGATGCAGGGCCCCGACATCAAATACAGTGAAAACAGGGGTTATACCACGGGGGAGGAACATATAAAGAAACAAAAAATCACATGGTACATTATAAATATGTTAAAATGTTTTTTCAGTCTCACCTTCAATAAGTTTAGAGAAAACAAAAACCCAATAAAAGTATGTAAAATAAACCTAGAAATGAATGAAAAGTGATCTGTTATATATAAGTTAAAATATTTTACTCTCTGAAAAATTCTATTTGTTCCCAAACGTTGACATTGACGTTGATAATTAACCATCCTACACATTACTGCTACATTTTTTTTGGTCTGATGTTGTCAAACTCCTTCCAGTGTATTTCTCTTCCTATTGAAATACATAATAAACAAGGAAATTTTTTACAGTAAAGATTCTGTGTCAATTCTACCTATACCAGATGATTTACCATTTACTTATCTGGGTTTTGTATCAAATGGTAATGTCATTTAAGCATGACATCATTGTCATGTTAATTAAAAGAAATACATTAAAGTTTGCATCCTTATTATTACCCATAATTTTGTGCCTACTGTGCTATATAAGTTAGAAGTCATTTTTTACTATGGTTATTTCCTCAACACTTCATCCTTTTCCCATTAATAACTCCTTAATTTGACTGCCATTTTTCTGTTCTTTGTTTTCATAAAATATTCTTGTCCTCAAAAATATTTTGATTCAGCTAATTTATTCCAAAAAATGTCTACAATGTGGCTTCCAATGTTTTTTGAGATAGTTGTACAATTTTTGCTACTCACAGGCTTGTACATTCATTTGTTTTACAAGACTTTACTGAACATTTACTACAAGAAAGATAATAGTGAGCAGTCTACCAAACAAATATCAGTCATACCAGGAAGATACATAAAAGTATCAGGCAACCATCAAAGGTACATGTTTAATCTAACAACAAAATCTATTCATTATAGCCTAGTATCCATAATTTTCAGAACAGCACACTCTATTTTCTGATTTATTTGGTGATGGACATTTATAATTATTTTTGTTGATATACAATATGCCAGTAAATTCTGGGGAAAAGAGCATCCAAACTAATTTTTTGCATAGTGACAGTTCTAGGCAAAGTAGAATATTATCTTAGCCCAAGATTATGTCTGAGACATAATTCACAGGGCATGAGTTGTTTTAATTTTATTGCTTTTATTTTAATGCTAAATTTTTAATGATTTGTCTTATTATAAAATCATGTGAAATATTTTAACTCACTAATGTCTCACTTATAAATGAAGTAACATCCCTTTATTTTCCTCTGCTTTAATGACTTAAATTAACAAATGAAATTATTTAAATTGAAGATGTAAAAATTGATGATGTACATGATTCATTGTGAACTAATAGCCACCCTCACATACTTAACACTTTATGTGGTGACAGCAGGTAAGATTCTATTTTGTATTATTTTATTTTCAACTATTTTCACCATGCTTTGTTTTGTTTTTGTTTTTTAATGTATTTTTATTTTTTTAGGTCATTGTACAAAGGTGTTTCCATTCAACAATGCAGTTTATGAATACAGCGAATCTTGATAAATATCACCCCTTTTAACATTCTCACTCATCACTCCCAACCTTCTTCTTCCTTTCCCTTAATTTGTATATTATGTATTGAATATTTTGCCATTTAACAAGGAAATTTATGTATACAATGCATCTTGATCTGTGTCATCCCTTTAACATCCTCACCCTTCCTTCTACCCACCCCTTCCCTTATTTTTCTCAATTTGGTGGCATATACAATGAATTCTTGCCTGCATTCTACTCCCTTCTGCAATTCCCTCTTTTACCTCTCTCCCTTTGTCCCCCTCCCCCAACAAGTACCCATTTCCTGGTACTTATTTTGCTAGGCTTTGACTTAGTCTTTCTAAGAATTATACTATTTTCTTTCTCCATCAATTCTATTATACTTGAATTAGTTCATTTATAACCACTTGCATGCCACCCAGTGTGTTTACTTCTAGATTTATAGACACATTCTAGTTCCCACTAATGAGAGAAAACCTACTACTGTGCTTCTTTGGATATGACTTACTTTACTTAATCCTCTCCAAATGTTTCTATTTCCTTACAAATGTTTCAATATCTTTCTTTCTGATGTATGGGTAGAATTCTGTTGTGTATATATACCATATTTTCTTGATCAATTTGTCCATTGAGAGGTGTCTATGCTGATTCCATATTTTGGCTATGGTAAACAATGTTGTAAAAACATGGATGTGCTGGTGACTTAACTGTATGTACAGGAATGGGATTGCTGGTTCATATGGTAGTTCTATGTTTAATTTTTGCTTTCCAGAGTTCACATTCCCAACAACAGTGGCCAAAATGGAATTTTGTACTTGTTGCATACTGAATCTTTATATGAGTCCATAAGTTGCATATTGGCTCTGTTGATTATTGCTGATAATACACAGGTCTTTAACAGTTTGACATGGTCCCATTCACTAATTTTGGCTTTTGTGGCCTGTACTTTTTGGATAATATCCAAAAATATTATTGTCCAGGACAATATTATTCTTTTTCCTCTATATTTTCTTTTTTCCTCTATAGTTATTTTTATCTGCTGCTTTACAGTTTAAGGTGATATATATTTATTATATATATATCCATTTAATTTGCTTACTGCAAAATGTGAGATAAAAATCCAAATTTATTCTTTTGCATGTTATTATCTAATTTTCCTAATAAAACTTATTTAAGAGATTATCCTTCAATATAGGATCAGATTTTTAATTGAGCATATTTATAGGCTGATAGATTGGCATTAGTAAAAATCAAGACTTTCAAATGATGTTAAGTACAAGAAGTAATTAATGAAAAATTCAATGAAGCAGACCAAACACATAGCAATATTCAATACTGAAATTATTTTAAAATATATCAAAGCATCATGTGGCACCTGACATTACAAGTGGGATTTAGTACACTAAAATGTTAAGTACAATTTCAGTGAGATTCATTACTCATTAAAATAGCTCTGCATATAGGTATCCATGCTTTTTTAATCTTCATTATGTATTATTATGTTGTTATTTTACCATTTTCACATTTAATCTATTGCCTTCCAAACATCTTCCTCAGATACCTTCCTATAAGAAAGTGTTTACATCTAAGATGCAGTTCAATGTGGCTTTTCTTTTATCTAAATCTATTTTAAATCCTTTAATTCATTTTTTAGAACATATGTATAATTTTGTTGTGTTAAATTGTGTTATTTGGCTATGTACTGATGGCTCATGCCTGTAATTCTAGCTACTCAGGAGGCTGAGCTCTAAGGAAAGCAGTTCAGAGCCACCCTGAGCAGGAAAGTCTGTGAGACTCTTATCTCCAATAAACTACTCATAAAAAGCCAGAAATGACACTGTGGCTCAAAGTGGTAGAGTGCTAGCCTTGGACACAAACAGGCTCAGCACCCAGGCCCTGAGTTCAAGCCCCAGCACTGGCAAAATGAAAAGAAAAAATGTGGTATTTGTGAAGTGCATACTGTGTTTACCCATGAATTTAGACATAGCTGTGCTCATTTGAAAAACCTGTCAGGCAGAATGTCTCAGGTTTCACTTCTCATGAGGGACTATGGAGTCTTCCAGAAGAAAGTCAATTCATGAGAAGGGATATTTCAACTAAGTAAGTTGTGTCAATGACTATGAGAAAACCGATAATGTCAGTAATAGAAAACGAATTGTACTCAGCGGCATCCATTCCCACCAAGGCTGAGTGATTACGTCACCTAAAAACTCCAACACTTTTTAGAGTCCACTAATTTTTCAGCCAGGTGCATTCAACCTTCATTACAAATCTTGAACAGAGCTCTATATTTCCACCTTCCTTTCTTTTCTTTCTTCTGTCTTTTTCTTTCTGCCAAAATTGTAGTTCCTAAATGGTGTGTTTTGGGGATTTAGTTAGACAGATTTGACAGGTATAGCTTTCTGCTATTAGTTCCTTGTCTCTTTAGAAATGACTTTCTGCAAATGAGACTGTCAGAAGAAATAGCTTCTTCCCAAGGTTTAAAGGAAAGACCAGATCAGGCATTTCTTTAATATATTCCTGGTTTCTTGTGTACATTTTATACCACATAGGCTATCATTTATTTTATATTTTTGAATCAATTAATTACTAATATCTCTATTTTATTTGGCTCTATGTGTAAATACAATGTAATCACAAGAGTACCATGTTAAAGTTAATGTTAGGACATGTATTCCACCAGATGCAGTGGCTCAAGCTAGTAATCATAAATTTCATAACTTTCATGACCTCCCAGCTCTCTCTTCTTTTTCCCAGCTCTCTCTCTTTCCCAGCTCTCATTCCCAGCTCTCATTCCAAGGCCTTTCCCAGCCATGTGGAGGGCCAACATGGCCTGGTGCTAGCCAGAATGATGAATAAACCTACCCCTTACCTGAAAAAAAAATAAATTTTGTAACTATGTGAGAGGCAAAGAGTTGGGGATTGCAGTTCCAGGCCACTGCAGGTGAAAAGAAAATTTGAGATTGCAAGACCCAACCAATAGTTGGACATGATGGTCTGTGTTTGTTATACTACATAACGACAGGACAAAGTGGTACAGACCTGTCATCCCTTTGACAAAGTAGAGCAACATTAATAGTAGGAGCATAGCCCAGTTATAAAGATAGACCTACCTTTAAAATAACCAGTATAAAAAAGGATTAGAGGTGTGTCTCAAATGATAGAATGCCTGCATCGCAAAATGTGAGGCCATGAATCAGTCCCTAGTATATGTGTACATACTATATATAATGTATACTAGTGCATATGTAACTACAAAGAATCATTAAAAAACCGGGGAGATATTTTCTATTGAATAAGGAAATTAAATGGAATGGTAGTGGTCTATTTAATTAGATTTATGAATAGAAACCAGGGTTTATCTTTCCTTGTGCTACCATCTATCTTATTTTGTAAATGGCTAGAACTGGTAAACCAATTTTATATTTTGATACAATCCATTCTCTATTGGGCAAATGATAACAGCAACAAAAATATGGATATCCAGGATTCAAGGAAAATAATTTGATAATAATAGTCCTTTAGCAAAATTCCCACACTTTCAGAATACCATCAAAGATGTAAATGCTACTTCTAGTTTTTTTTTTCCGTAAAATGTAGGATTCTGTAACCATAGGTGTTATAGCAGAATGTATTAGCAATCAGAGTTTTTATGGTGGTCCTAATATTTTCAGAAGAGTAATATATAAAAACGTTTAGAGTATTTGGTCAATAGGGAAGCAGTATGATATACTCTAATTCTTTTTTTTAATAAGTTTTTTTTATTGTGGAAATACTGTACAGAGGGGTTACAATCACATGAGCAAGGTAATGAGTACATTTCCTATCAAGCATTGTTACTTCCTCTTTTGTTTTTTCCCTACCGTCCCTTCCCATCCCTGCCCTACCACTCCCAGCTCCTCAACTACACTCACACCCCACGCTTGCCCCCCCACCACCTAAATTGTAAAGTTTCTTTTTCAAGATAGTGCTTGTACATCTCATTGCTGCAATGGGTCCACCTGCATCCCTATTTAAACAATTTGTTTTTTTCCTTCCCCTCCCCAAATTATACCAACATCAAATACAGTGAAAGCAGGGGTTATACCCTGGGAGAGGGGCATACAAAGCAACAGAAAAATCACATGGTTCCTTTTTTTTAATTTTAATTTTTTGTGACATGGTACCTTATAAATGCATTAGAAACAATAGCAAGAAAGAAAGAAAAAAAACCCACTTGAGTCCATACTATGGGGTTCATTTCCCCTAACATCAACTTATCTGACCTTTTCTGCTTGTCTCAGACATGTACTAATTATTGCAAATAAGGGAAACCATGGGACCTATGATATTCTGGGCCTGTCTTACTTCAATTAATATATTTTTTTCCAAGTCTTTCCATTTCCTAACACATGGGGCAATGTCATTCTTTCTGATGGAGGCATAGAATTCCATTGTATAAATATACCACATTTTCTTGATCCATTCATCTACTGAGGGACATCTGGGTTGGTCCCATATCTTAGCTATGGTAAATAATTATATAATAAACATAGTTGTGGTGGTAGCTTTAGTATGCTCTTGTTTGTGATCATTTGGGTAAGTGCCCAGAAGCGGAATTGCTGGGTCATAGGGGAGCTCAATGTGGAGTCTTTTGAGGAACCTCCATACTGCTTTCCAAAGTGGTTGAAAAAGTTCACACTCCCACCAACAATGCAATAAGTTTCCCTTCTGTCCACATCCCCTCCAGCATCTGTTGTTACTAGATTTCTTGATTATAGCCATTCGAACTGGAGTGAGGTGGAATCTCAAAGTTGTTTTGATTTGCATTTCTTTTATGGCTAGAGAGGTTGAGCATTTCTTCATATGTCTATTGGCTATTCTTAATAACTCTACACAGAAGTTTCTCTTTAAGTCTTTAGCCCTCTAATGTATCAGGCAGTTGTTTCTTTGAGGATTTGTTGTTGGGGATTTAATTTTTTTAGTTCCAAGTATACTTTAGACATGAAACCTTTGTCCATTGTATGGCTTGTGAGAAGATCTTATCCCAATCGGTAGGCTTTCTATTGCTCTTGCTAGCTATGTCCTTTGCCATTCAGAAGCTCTGCAACTTCATGCAATCCCATCTGTCCAACCTTTCTTTGATTTGTTGTGTTTCTGGTTCTCGATTAAGAAATTTTCAGTCTGTGCCAAGGAGACCTAGGGTTTATCCTACTTCATCCTCTCTGCTTTAACTCCAAGGTCTTTGATCCATTTGGACTTGATTCTGGTGCAGGGTGATATATAAGGATCTAGCTTTAGTTTTCTAAAAGTAGTTAACCAATTTTGCCAGCACCATTTACTGAAAAGGCTGTCTTTCTTCCATTCTATTTTTTTAGCTCCCTTATCGAAATTAGATGGCTATAGGTCTGTGGGTTTGTTTCTGGGTTTTCAATTCTATTCCATTGGTCTTGAGGTCTGTTCTCGTGCCAGTGCCAAGCTGTTTTGATTACTATGGCTTTGTAATAGAGTTTGACATTTGGTATTGATATTCTTCCAGCACTGTTCTTTCTGTTAAGATCATTTTTGCTATTTGTTCCATATGAATTTTTGCATTGCCTCTTCTATTTCCTTGAAGAATGAGGTTGGAATTTTGATAGGTAGTGCGTTGAATTTGTAGATAGCCTTGGGATGTATTGCCATTTTCACAATGTTGATCCTTCCAATCCAGGAGCATGGGAAGTTTTCCACTTTCTATGTTGTGTTTTGATTTCCTTTTTCAGGTTTTTAAAGCTTTCATTATAGAGGTCCTTCACTTTTTGGTTAATTCCTAGGTATTTATTGTTTGTTGAGTTGCTTTCCTGATTTCAGCCACGCTTTTCCCATTGTTGGCATACAGAAAAGCCTTTGATTTTTGAGGGTTAATTTTACACCCTTCTACTTTGCCAAAATTTTGAATCTGCTTGAGTAATTTGGGAGTAGAGTCCATGGAATTCTTTAAATACAAGATTATGTCATCTGCAAAAAGGGAGAGTTTTGCTTCATCTTTCCCTGTTTGGATCCCCTTTGTATTTGCATCTTGTCTTATTGATGTAGCTAGGCACTCTAATTCTAAATTGAAGAGAAGTGGAAATAGTGGACATCCTTGTCTCATTCCTGCATTAAGAGGAAATAGCTTTAGTTTTTCACCATTAAGTAGAATGCTGGCTGTAGGTTTGTCACATAAAGCCTTTATTGTATTGAAGAATGTTCCATGGATTCCTAATATTTTCAGAACCTTCATCATAAAGGGGTGTTGGATCTTGTTAATGCTTTTTCTGCATCTATTGAGATAACCATGTAGTTCTTATCCTTGCTCTTGTTGATGTGATGAATTTTATTAATTGATTTGTGTGTCTTGAACCAGGTTTGCATCCCTGAAATGAATCCTGTTTGATCTTGGTGTATCATTCTTTGGATAAATTGTTGAAGTCGATTGGCCAAAATTTTATTGAGAAGTTTTGCATTGATATTCATTAAAGGAATGGGCCTATAGTTCTCTTTCTTTGATAAGTCCCTGCCTGGTTTTGGGATGGGGGTTATGATGGCTTCATAGAAAGAGTTCGGTAGTGAACTTTCTCTTTCAATTTCATTGAAGAGTTGGAGGAGTATTGGTGTGAGCTCTGCATTGAAGGCCTTGTAGAATTCCTCTGTAAAACCATCTGGTCTTGGGCTTTTCTTTGATGGGAGGTCTCTTATTGCTGTTTCTATTTCAATGCTTGATATGAGCCTTTTAAGTTGGTTTAGTTTCGGCATGTTGACATTTGCCAGGAAATTGTCCATGTCTTCCAGATTCTCATACTTATTAGCATAAAGTTTTGAGAAGTATTCCTTAATAATGTTCTGAATCTTGTTTGTTTGACTGGTGGTTTTTCCATTCTCATCTCTAAGTTTGTTTATTTGGGTGTGTTTTCTTTTTTCTGATAAGATTTGCTAATGATCTGTCAATTTTGTTAATTTCTTTGAAGAACCAACTCTTTGTTTTTTTATTCTTTCTATGATTTTTTGGATTCTAATTTTTTATTCTGATTTAATTTTAATTATTTATTTCTGTCTACTGGATTGGGGTTTAACTTGCTGCTCTTTTTCAAGGAGGTTCAGATGTCTCATTAAATTGTTGGTTTCAGATCTCTTCAATTTTTCGATGTAGGAACTCAGAGCTATAAACTTGCCTCTGAATACTGCCTTTGCTGTGTCTCAGAGGAGCTGATAATTAGTGTGTTCATTTTTTTGAATATCATGAAAACATGAATTTCATTTCTAATCCCGTCCATGTCCCCCTGGTGATTCAACAATGTGTTGTTCAGCCTTCATATGTTACAGGTCTTTCTTTGGTGGCTTTTGGTGTTGAGTTCTAATTTTATTCCCTTGTGGTCTGAGAAAATGCGAGGCATAACTTCAATATATCTGAATTTGGCAAGTTTGCTTTTTGACCTAAAATGTGGTCTATTTTGGAAAATGTTCCTTGTGCTGCTGAGAAAAATGTGTTCTGATGCTGATGGGTGAAATATTTGGTAGATGTCTGTTAAATCTAGTTGATCTATGCAATTGTTTAGATCTGGGGTTTCTCTCTTGAGGTTTTGCCGAGTTGATCTATCTAGTGGGGATAGTGGTGTGATTAAAGTCCCCAACAATTAATGTCTTTGGATCTATGTGAGATTTGAGAGAAAGTAGTGTTTCTTGGATAAATTTGGGTGCACTGTTGTTTCATGAATAGATATTTAGAATTGTAATATTCGCCTGAAGGAGAGATCACATAATTAGTATGTAGCGACATTCTTTATCTCTTCTCCCTAATTTTAATTTGAAGTTTATTTTATCTGATATTAGGATTGCAACTCCTGCCTGCTTATGGGGGCCATTTGCTTGGTAGATTTTATTCCAGCCATTCACTTTCAAATTATGTTTGTTTTTGTGGGCCAGGTGTGATTCTTGAAGTCAGCAGTTAGAAGGATCTTGCTTTTTAATCCAACTAGACAGTCTATGTCACGTAATTGGAGAGTTAAGTCCATTAGTATTGAGTTAGGACTGAGAAGTGTTTGGTAGTTCCTGCCATGTTATCTATCATCGTGGGGGCTGCAACAACTGGGTTCTTCCTGTGGTTCTTGGATTCTCAGTTTGGGTGCAGTTTCTTGGCCTTTATTGTGGTCTTGTTGGTTTTCCACATGTAGGCCATCTTTAAGTATCTTTTGTAGGACTGGTTTGGTGGAGATATATTGTTTCAGTTTTTCTTTGCTATGGGAAGTTTTTATTTGACTGTCAGTTATGAAGGAGAGTTTAGCTGGGTACAGTATTCTTGGTTGACAGTTTGTCTTTAGGGCATGGCATACATCATTCCAGGCTCTTCTTGCTTTAATTGTCTCTGCTGAGAAATCTGAGGTGATTCTAATTGGTTTCCCTTTATGGGTGATTGATCTTTTTCTCCTTGACAGCTTTAAGGATCTTTTCCTTGGTCTGAATTGATCCTGTATAGATTATAATGTGAAGGTGGGATGTCCTATTCTGGTCTGGTCGATTTGGAGTTCTGAAAGTTTCTTGTATCTGAGTAGGTCTATCTTTTTGCATGTTTGGGAAGTTCTCTGCTAAGATCCTGTGAAATAAATTTCCTAGACCATTAACTTCTGTCTCTAGATACTCCTCTACACCCATTATCCTCAGATTAGGCCTTCTGATGGGGTCTTCCAAATGTTGAATAGATCTATCATATTTCTGGGATTTGTCTTGGATAGTTGTATGTTCTTTCTCTATAATATCTAGGATGTCTTCAATCCTGGAGATTCAATCTTCTGCATGGTCTAACCTACTGTCAAGACTTTCTACTTTGATTTTTATTTCCTTTTCTTCTAATTGGTCAGATTTGATAGCTTCAAATTTTTTGTTGGAGCTTTGTTTTAGATCTTATATGAACTTCTTTACTTCCTTAATTTGATGCTCAGTGTTATTCTCAAATCACTTAGTTGATTGGTTATGATTTCTTTGGATTCCCATTCCTTCTGATGGGTTCCATTCAGCATTCCTTTTGTGGTCTCTCTGTATTCGTTCAGCTGTCTGTTTATGGATTCCATGAATGCCTCTATTGATCTTTGTCTATTCTCATCCCGCTCATGCAATTCTTGTATTAATATTTGATTAGCTTCCTCACACTCACACAATTCCTGTATTTCTCTGACTCTTCTCAACCTGCTCATGCAATTCCTGTCTTTCCCTATGGCTGTTCTCAGCCTGCTCTGTATTAATCTCTGAGTACCTTCCTCATGCTCATGAAGTTCCTGTACTAATTTTTGGTCAGCCTCATCATGCTCGAGATGTTCCTGTATTAATCTTTGGTTTGCTTCCTCTCGCTCCTTATCATGCTCACGCTGAGTCTTTTGCAGGTTTTCAGTCTTTTCATTCACTATGTTTACCAGCAGTATTTGTAGAGCTTTTTGGGAACTCTCCTTTGGATTATTCATTAACTGCTCTGTCTCCTCATTATCATGAGTAGGAGCTGAGCTACCTGTACTTGCTTTTTTTGTGTGTTTCTCCGGATTGTTCTGCCCATTTGGTGTGAATGTAACACCAATTTTGTGCTAGAATACTTTTTTAAGGCAAGCATCAACCAGAGTTTTGTTGTTGCAGAGTCAAAATGGCTGCAGATATAATATAGTTCAACAGATACAATCTATTCAACATCAAACATCTATGGATTAATGGGCTAAGAATATCCAAGAGGGATTCACAAAATAAGAAATTATTGGGTTTAGGGAGAAATGTGGGGAATAATAGGGTTAGAGGCATGTGGAGAGGTAAAAGGAGAGTGAATTTAACCAAGTCCTAATCTCAGAGAGGGAAATGGATAGGACAGAATGATAGGAGAGAAATTTTTTTTTGGTCCAGTCGTGGGGCCTGAACTCTGGGCCTGGGCGCTGTCCCTCAGCTCTTCAGCTCAAGGATAGTGCTCTACCACTTGAGCCAAAGCGCCACTTCCGGCTTTTTTCTTTTTTGCTTATGTGGTGCTGAGGAATTGAACCCAGGGCCTCAGGCATTCAAGGCAAGTGCTCTACCACTGAGCCACCTTCCCAGCCCCAGGAGAGAAATTTTTTAAAAAAGAAACAATGGAAAAACAAAAACTTAAATTTAAAAATTAAACACAAAAATTTTGTAAGTATGAAGAAATGAGATTGAGAGAAGAAAAGGATAGTATAAGAGGAGGAGAGATATAAAAAGGAAAAATTAAAAAGAAGAAATAAAAAATATTAAAATTGGAATACTTAAAAATTATGTAGGTATAAAGTAATAATAATACTATTAAAGAATTTAAACCTAAGAGGTTGTGAATTGAATAATAAATTTCTGTATTAAGTATGTACACAATGAGGGATAAGGTCTAATAATCAATCATGGGTATATATATGGGGATGAGCAGAACAACAATTAATTCATGTAAAAAAAAGAAAAAAAGAAAAGGACCAAAAGTTCAAGAGAGATTAAACACACACACACACACACACACACACACACACACACACACACACACACACACACACATACACACACCCCTAACATGAAAATTATGAGAAAAAAATAGAAAACAATTTTTTAAAAATATTTCAAAAAAATAGGTAGAGAAAACAGTACTTGGAATTTTTTCTTTTTGGGGCAGAAGATCTTGTACCTCCCCTGTGTCTGTAACCAGTCTGTTGGTTGAGTCTCTTGTCTGTTTGTGGTATTTGGTTTTCCTTTGGCTTGATTGCTTTCTTAAGTCAGTTTGAGCAGGCAGAAAATGCTCTGCCTTACCCAGAACTTTGTGATCCTCCTCCCAGACTAGTTCAGTGGGAGGGAGATCTGCTTTGTGTATCACAAACAAATGAGATGGCTGTTTGCTCTAGCTTGGAGTTGCTGTGATGAGGCTAGGTTCTGGGTAGGGTTGAGGCCTATCAGCTTCAGTAGCTTTTCTCTGAGGGGCTAGCTCCTGAGACACTCACAGAGCCCAGCCTAGAGGCATTCTCAGGGTATATGCATACTGAGTTTCAATTGTTTGTCTAAGCTGCAGTGGGGAGGTGTAGCCTCTGGCTCTGTTTACCCAGTGAAGAATGTCACTCCTCTGGGCACAGAGTTAACTCTGCCTGGGCGGGTGACTTTCTCCTGGATGGAGCTGAGCCTGGCAGGTCAGGTCAGGTTCCTGTGACCTGCTGAATGGCTCCTATTGTTTTCTTCCAAGGCCTGAGTTCGCATTAGCTGCTTGGCAGGCCTTTGTCATTATCAAAGATGGAGATCTTCTCTAGTGGTGTGGGAGGGGCTGCCTTCCCACAGCTGCTCCATGAGAAGGAGTGAGGATGTCAGTGTTCTTCTCATGCCAGACTCTTGGTTCCTGGGCCGTCCCTTGTTTGCAATCAGCAGGATGAAGATTTCTGCTCCTTGTCAGTTCTTGCTGGTGGTAAGTAGAATCTGCTCCCATGCTGCATCTGGCGCATTTGTCCCAGACTTTCTCTGTTGGTGTGGTGGCCACGGCCACAGCCACTGTAGCCATGGCTACTGGCAAGTGCTCAGATTTGTCTCTTTGCCTAGATTTTTCCTCTCTGGCCAAATTCTCTATACTGTGATGGCACACTTGTTGTGATTCTCTAGCCTAAGACTATTCACTGGAACACTAAAACTGCTTTCTATGTGAAAGCTTGTTTAGCCTACAGCTTCTCCTCCACCATCTTCCTCTGGACTCTCAAAATCCTGTAATTCTTGAATCTCAAAGTTATTAATCATGTTATCTTAAATCACCTTACCAGTCTTTATGCCTCAGTCTCTTGTTCATTATAAAAAGCAAACAATGATATTTTTCTGGGATTTCTAGCTACAATGATAGGATACACATGAAACAATTCTATAAACATATATATGTAATTATAATAGTAAAAAGATTGACTTTATAAAGGAATTATTTTTCCTAAGTTTCTAATGAAAGCATTTTGGGATCTGTATAGTTTTGGAAGGATTGGCATTTGATATATTGCATTTTTCAAGACAGTTTTATTTTTACTTTTTGTAATTTAATCTTTACTTGAAGTATTCTTGATTGCAGTTTCAATCTCTGGACACTTAAGTTTAACTTAACCAATTGAAAAATGTTTTAAAGTTGACTAACTGCCTTGATTGAAAAAAGACACCTAAAATTTGTTATTTACTGAAGGTTACACTTGTTTTCATGTAATACAAGCTCATCTGCCATATGTCATCAACATTATCAAAAACATTTTCTATGGTTAGATTTGCTAATTTCCCAAAGTTGCGTGTGCCTGCTTATACCCACTGACTCTTCAACTTTCATTCCACATAACTTTAAAATTTTTGTCATAGACTATTGCCTACATAATTCTGTTTTATTTAATAAAATTTTATTGCTCTTCTATCCTGGGAAGACACTGTGCTTGGGTGTGAGAGTTTCAAAGGTGAATAACATTAAGCACTTCACTTCTAAAAGGTCAGGATACAATCATGAGTCAGTCATAAACAATTATAATGCATTGTCTTCAGAGAAATGAAAGTGATACACACCAGTACTGTGGGAAAAGGGAGGAAGAAGGCTCATCTTAAACTTGGGGTTTTTAAAATAAGTGAAATTTGAACTTTGTAATTCATTGATTCATCAACAAAATATGCATTGATCAGTTACTGAGAATGCATTCATTTCAGATATGTAGCATGCAAAGTATGGGCTTTATCCCTGCTTTCTTTGGGTTTTTACAATATTAGGAGAGACAATTGACCCCTGAAAAGACACATAACATGTTATTCTTGTTAGAGAATGCAAAGTAGAGGCACCTAGTACTATTAGAACTCAGAATAGTTTTTCTATGGTCTAATTTTAGGTTATATTTGAGGAGATCTTCCTTTGGAACATAACTGAGATTAGAAGGTAAGTGTGAATTGATTAGTTAAGTTGGATCATTTTCATTACAGGCACAAAAGAATGACACAGTTAGTACGGATTGTGGCCATGGAAGATTTTAAGGTTATTGTCTATATTTTCATTGTGTAGATTCTGAATAAATCCAAGCAGAAATAAGACAAAGGACTAGGGCATAAAGAAACTGAGGTATTTTACTTACTGATGACAAGAGTCTAAGTTGAAATTCTCTTCCTCTTGTCACATTTTGTCACATTTATCTTTTGTGCTAGCCAGGGTTTTCTTGATAAAGAGAAGTAAGAAGAAATAGAAGTTAGAATAGATATGAATATAGATAGAGATACATTTAGGTATATAAAAGGAAATTTCTAATGGGAATTATTTCATGAGGTTACTGAGGCCAAGAAGTGCCATGTCTGCCAATTGCCAACTGCCAACTAGAGATTCAGCCATCTAGAGATTCAGTAAAGGTGGTTGTATGATTTGATTTGACTTTGAAGGCTTAAGGATAATAGGCAGGTATACTTATATAAGAGTACAGGCAGTAAATTTGCCTTTCCTCCATCCTTTTGTTCTATTCATGACTTAAACAGTTTAGCTGATTCCTACTCACATAGGAGAAGATTGATTTTCCTTATTTTCATTCAAATGTTATTTGTTTGCATAATAGACAAAACAGGAATATTTTTCTAGCTAGCTGTGCATCCCTTAGCCTAGATTGGATGACACATAAATATAACATGTGGAGGATGGATTGAAAGAAAGTGTATACTAAAGGATTATGGGTGAAAGTAAAGGAAATGGAGATCAATAATGAATGTTTGCCCTAAAGGAGGCTGGGAGGCAGGGATTGCATTAGGATGTGGTAAGTGAGGTCTCAGATAAACAAAGCTTAATTGACAATCACTATTGTGTTTTTACAAGTATATATTAATCATCCAAGAGTTGTCATCCTTAACATTTGTACCCTGGCCATATCTTTGCCTCAAAACTCCTCTTGCTTTTGTTGTTGTTGTTGTTGATCATGGAGCTTGAACTCTGGGCCTGGGCACTGTCCCTCAAGGCTAGTGTTCTACTACTTGAGCCTCAGCACCATTCCACTACAAAATGTGTCAAAATGTGACAAGAGGAAAGGAATTTCAACTTCTGTCATCAGTAAGTACAATACCTTGTCTTCTTTATGTCCTAGTCCTTTGTCCTTTTTTCTGGAGATAAGAATCTTACAGGCTTTCCTGCCTGGGCTGGCTTCCAACTGCAATTCTCAGATCTCAGTCTCCTGAGTAGCTAGGGTAACAGGTGTGAGCCACCAGCAACCAGCTTACTCTTACTTCTATTTAAAGGCATTGTTTTCCAAAGGCAGAGACCTTCTAAGACTGGAAGTCCAAGGTAGAAATGGACATTTATGTAGATAATTTAAATCTAGCAGACAGAATTATGGGGAAAAATCACGTGGTGTGATGTTTTTAACAGACTAATAGCAAGGTGAACAAATGAAAATGGGTGTAGAGTTTGAATAGGAGACTGACAAACTATGGGAGGTACTCACTGGTAGCAGAAAAGACCTTTCTATGATCAGCGTGTACTGCTCAATAACTCCAGCTGAGGGAGATTCACAAGTAACAAATCTAAGCTAAGAGTTTTAAAACATAAATATGAGAATAGATTGAAGTAAAACATTCAGTTGAGTGAGTGTGACAAGCATTGAGAAGCAATTATGTTATAGAGAAAGAATTAATTTGGATGATAATCGACTTGGAGAAATGATAAAAATCAAATGGAATAATATCAATCTTGTTGAAGATGAAATGAAAAGGTAGTCATAGACAAGGTACGGGAAAAAATGAAAAACATTAGCCCAAGGAGCATAAGACTGTCAGTGGTTAGTAGAAAAGATCAATGAAGATTAAGAAATAAAGGACTTAATGAGTTTGGTGGATACAGGTTATATCCATAATAACGAATTCTTATCATAAGACGAATGGAACTATATTACAAGCATTCTAACATTCATACCAAAATTCAGTTAAGAGTAGTGAGTAGATCAAAAGAAGGTCTGTGGCTGACAGCAATGAGTGGAGTTGCTCTCCTCTCAAAGACTCATTGTCATTCTAAGCCAGTCATACTAGGAATTTCTCATAACTTTCAAGGGCTGATGTCTGATGTTATTTCCCGAAACAATGCCCAATTTCACCCCTGTGGGTCCATTAATCCAGAGAGCATTCATTGAATGATTGACATGTGCCTAAGTAATCTTGCTTGATTTTACCATTATTGGGAAGTGCATCTTACCTTTGTATTCTTCCCTGACAACCCTAAATATTGTAGGGATTTTATCATCTAGTTACCCTATCTTATAGACAATAAGAAGCTACAAATACAGTAATCTTAGCTTAGAATAAGAGTAAATAGAATAGAAAATATAATGTTTGTATTGTGTAACTAAACTGTAGATAATACTTTTTTAACACTTTCCTACCTCATATATATATAAATATATGTATATATATATATACATATATATATATATAGAGAGAGAGAGACAGAAAGACAGAGAAACAGAGAGCAGTAGAGAGAGAGTTGTTAAATTTTATATTAGTAACAGTTTTAGTATTTTAACTCAAGGTTTCCTGCTCTTGCTAGGCTCGTGTTTTGTTTGTGGCTTGTATTCTACCACTTGAACCATACTTACAGCTTCTTGCTGGTTAATTGGATTTAAGAGTCTTAATCTGCCTGTCCCAGCAGGCTCCCAAGCATAATTGTCAGATCTTAGAATCCTAAGTAGTTAGCATTATGGGCATGAGCCATCAGCACCTGGTCTGTCTTTTTTTTATGCTTAGTGTCTAGTAATATATTTTTTGTCTCTTGGTCTTTTGTCTCTTGTCACTTAAATTATAAGTTTTTGGGTAAAAATTCAATTAAAATACATTTGAATAGAGATATTTGATTTAAAAAGATAACTACCATTCCAATATTACACACTGATAATTATAAGACCTAAAACATTTATAGGACTCTGACTTTCTTATTGCCTAATTAGCTGAAGAATTCTTATTCACTATGGTACATAGTCTACATCTTCTATTCTATACTTCTTCTTCAAGAATTCTTGCTTTAATGTGTATTCTCATAGACGACTATACTTATTAGTTGCACATACAACTTATTCGAATATAATTTGAGTCAATTTTGGAACACTTAATTATAGGAAATAATAAAACAGTAACATTCAGAACTCTCAAAAGTATTTCCAACTAAGTAATCAATAGCAAGGTCATAATTTAGAGACAGCTATGTGTGTATTTCAATAAATGTCACTAAGTAGTTAATTTTATTTTATAACCTAAAAATTATTGAATGTTTAGTTCTATATAGTTTATTATCCACTCAATTTTTGATTGTAATTGTTCATTATTTGTGTTCTTTCTTTGGTTAATTTTAACATTATGCAATGGAACTTGCTTGTTCTTAAGTGATTTTCTCATCATAATTTCTCCTAAGACATTATATTTTTATTTTTCTTATAATTATGCTGTAAATTAAAAGCTGCACCATTAGTTTACATCAATGTAGAAAAGTTTATGTATAAATTAAAACATTTAACAAAGTGGTTAGAAGTTATCCTAGTCTGGAGTTTAGGATATTCTCTATAATTTTGCCTGATTGCCATCATAATCAATGTAGCTAAGGCATTTATGGAATCTGAGTAAATCTTAATATAAAGTAAAATGGACACTTAAAATGTATACCACTTAATAATTGCATTATATTATTTCACCAGAAAAGAGCAAACTGTTGTTGAAATCTTCATAGACTCCAGGGGGCAGTAGACAATAAGAAATGATAAAGTTTCACCTGGTTTATGTGTTCCATGCAATTATCAAAGTCAGAGGAAATGATAAATTTTATGAATCCATGCAGGATTTCATTGTGTGTTATGTCCTTCTGAGAGTTAGCTTTAAGATGGGGGCCAGGGTGTCCTTTCTGATTTCCATCTAAAGGCTAAGAACTGCTTTTCTGCTGTTTCTGTGTTTTCATCTGAAACCTTTTAAAAATTTTAACACAGGCATTGCAGTCCCTCTGAAACACTGGCCGAAATATCTCTGTGTTTAAATTAGGTCTTTTAATGCATATCTGCACATATCAGCACACTGGCTCATGTGCATATACCAGAGTGGTAATAAGCTCTTAGTATAACATTTATTCATATACACAGGGGTGGATTCCAGTGGTGTAAATCTTTTGAAGAATTAACTGTCAGGTTAACAAAATCAATAGCTAGAAGCTGAAATATACTTTGTTTAGGGGGGAAGTTAGGAAAGGGGGACATGAAGAGAGGAAGGGTGGATGAAAACAGTCTTAATATCCAATGTACAAATGTTAAAATGGAACTAGGTAATTGAAAGGTGGGGGGGAAGTTGGTAGAGATAGGAGAGAATGATGGAAAGGGTGACATAGATCGATGTGTGTTGTACTCATATATTGACACCTTGAATTGAAACTCCTTTGTACAATTACCTAGAGATATAAAATGAAAAAGAAATTGCCAGCATTGCATTATAAAAATATACTAAGTAGTAATAATCAAAGCAATCTATTGTCTTCATGATGGTAGGTATTGTGCTAGGATATTAATATGTTAAATCTTATTTAATTTTATGAGGTTTCCATTCTTGCTGAGAAAAGGAAACAGTATCTCAATAATTTATCAGTGGCTGCCAGCTACCAAATGGCTAATGGAATTTTAAGATATATGTTATTTTTGTTATGTTGACCTGCCAATCTATAGACTACACAGTATATATTTTGTGCAGCATGATGATTGGAAGCACATTTGATCATATTGTGGCTTTTTTTCCACAACAGTTATTTAAAAAGATCTCATTTTTGTTTAAGGACTGTTTTTTAATTCCACTTCCACTGTCAGCCTTCACATACTAAAAATCACATCGTTAGACTAATAGATTTGAAAAGCGACTTTCTCAACTCCTAAAGCAATTATGGCCCCAATAGCATAAGCTCTTGTGCTCAAAGCATTGGTCTGGTTATACATACTAGAATTAGTTGAGTCATCCTATGAGAATGAGATGTAAAAAGCATTTTTGGCTGAAGAACCAAGGAATCAATATTTGACTATTACTCTTCTATGATCAGTTAATTGTCAGTCCTGCCTTTATCTGTTTCATAAGAGTTGAAGGCAAGTGAGAGAATAAGGTCTTCTAGTTGGTTCTTACAAAATAAGGGCAAGCATACTGTATTTCAGTTTATTATTTTAATTTATTAAAATTTACATTGTTACTTTGGAAAAAATAACAATGGCAAAAGCTCAATTAAAATAAGTTTGAAAAGTGATCAATCATCATTGTAACTTGGGGCTAAAATAGCAGTAATACATGCTAATAATATTTATAAAACAATGGTACGTTTTAGAATAACATAGTTAGACATGTTATAGACTATAAAATTCATACCCTTTAACAGTATCATTTTAAAAATAGAGAAATTCTTCCCCAGTTGGACTTTAAGTCATTGGTACATTTGCCAAGTATAGCAATACGTAGATGGATAAACATAATTTCAGAAGAGGCAATTCTTACATAATCATGACAATCCTAAATCTAGATTGTAATCATTAATAAACACAGCACTACCCTAGTTTTGAGTGTAAACACGGAGATTTGGAGAAACTATTTAACTTGACATTTATTAGCATAGTAAAATAATTGAGAATAACCTAGCATTCTTCTATTAGTTTATCATTCCCATTTAACAGGAAATTCTGACACAGTGACGAGAGAGTAGAACTCCTTTTGTTTGGGCTGTGTTTTTCAATTCTTTGTCCAGGTTCTTAGCCTGCTTGTGGATTCCTTACTTTGGACTCTCCCTGGTTTTTCCAGAACCATAACTCTCTTACAACAGAACCTTAAAGTTCCGATATTCAACTAATTACCCTTACTCAATTAATTCTAAGATTGGATCTAAATTGGATCTTCACGATAATTTCTTATTACTCCAGAAATGGGTTATCTTCATCGTTGCAGATTCTCCAGATTTCTGTTTCTCTAGATGCTCCCTTTCCTGCTCATGAATTCAACCTGCTCCTGCTTAGGTAGTTGGGAGGGCATGATTTTATTTTATTTAGATTGGGAAATACTCTACAAATTAACCCAGTGGAAAGATCAAGAGTACTAAAGTACTTCCTATAAATTTCCATGTGATCTGGATTATAAACATATGAAGTTTAGTGGTTAAGCCACTTCATTCATAGTTTGATCATTCATAACTACTGGAGTTATTTTTATTATCAGCCAAGTAAATAAAAACACACATATATGATCCTTCTTTTTCATCATTGTGTCTCCAGGACCCTCACAATGGATAATAAAAGTAAATGAAGGGCAGGGAAGTTGGCTCAGTGGTAGAGTGCTTGCCTTGCGTGCATGAGGCCCTGGGTTCAATTCCTCAGCACCACATACACAGAAAAAGCTGGAAGTGGGTGCTGTGGCTCAGTGCTCAGGGACAGCCCCCAGGCCCAGAGTTCAAGCTGCATGACCAACAAGAAAAAAAAAGTAGATGAATAGGGTTGGGAAGGTGACCCAGTGGTAGAGTGCTTGTCTTGCATGCATGAGGTTCTGGGTTTGATTCTTCTGTACCACATAAGCAGAAAAAACAGGAAGTGGCACTGTGGCTCAAGTGGTAGAGCGCTAGCCTTGAGCTGAAGAGCTGAGGGTGAGTGCCCAGGCCCAGAGTTCAGCCCCACAACTGACAGAGGTGGGGGAGTAGATGAAGAATAACTGTTACATGTTTAGTAATTTAAATTCTGTAGAGTGATTCCTTTCTGTGAAAAGGGATAACCAAATGCCAGATACCAGATAATTTTTACATGTAGGAGTAATTTCCAAAATTAGATCAGCATTTACTTATTGAGTGAGCTCAAGACTAATATATAGTTTTTAGTTTTCCACAAATTGTTAAGATTTTGTTGTTCCAATTTAAACATAATTCAGCAATTGTGTGTGTGTATGATGTGTTATTTGAAGAACATAGCTTATACCACAATGACTATACACACAGTTCTATTAACAAACAGCACTATTATTAATGAAGATATCTGTATTAAATTTTCTTATTATACAATAAAAATTAGTCATAAATACAACTAAAGCCATGAGAAACAACCACAGTTGGCTTAATTCTTCTTCTCTTGTGAGCATTAATGGCCTTCTTTTATTTTGTCTTTTCTATTGTTGATTGATACTTTTGTTGGTAAATAAAGAGGGTAAACTCTCAAAGACATTGTGTGAATTGATTGAAGTCATAGGATGAGAGCATGAAGCATTTAAGTTTGGTATCAGAGTATATTGATGAATAAAATCAAGCATAGACATCAGGATTTACCCAGCATCACGACATTAAAATATCCTTACACAGCATATAATTTAGTCTACTCATTTTACTGACACAAAACATTTCACTAGGTGAGGAGGGGACTTTTTCGCAAGGTTGCACAGTCTTGACTATTTGTTCATCTAAACAGTAAGTTAATGTTTCTAGAGGCTGATTTCCTTTTCTAATTGCAGGAAGCCTAGAAGTGCACATTGTCTTGGCTTAGATGATCACTTGGATTCTTCCAGTTTGGGCTGTCATTTATTGTCTAATTAAATTTGAATCATACTTTCTTGGAATTGGTATTTTTAAGTTGTATTTAAAGTATTTTAATGGACTGGAATTTAGAATTCAATTCACAATAAAAAATTGAGATTAATAGTGATTTTTTCTGTTTAATTTTATATTCCTTCTACCTTCAATCCAGCTTTCACAAGTTATCAAGCCATGGCCAAGGAAAAATCATCATAAGAAGAATCCTTTTCTGGGGGGGGCAAATGTTAATAAAATTAACATGTCTAAATGCACAATCAATAGTCAAAAATATTTTTAATTTGAGAAGCTCTGAAGTCTAAGCTTTATTAGTTCATTTTAAACCTCAGAGTCCCAGAGCATATATTAGCAATCTAACTTGCAAATAAGGTGAAAAGAAAAAAAGAAGGTATTGTCTTCAAAGCCTTCCCTGTGGGACTTGCATCAGACTAAACACTCAGTGCAGCACAATCTGTTAATACTCAAACACCATGAGACTGATGCTATACGTAGACCATGGTTCATAAACTAGGCAAGTCTGCACAGCTAGTGAATGGAAAAAATAGAGTTTGAATCTAGGTCTTAATGACTCAAAAATCTGTTCATGTTGTTCATACCCATATAGTAGAGCAGCTGGTATCCCAATATTCTGTTAATTAAAATGAAAAAAAAAGAAATCTGTCTATGTGTTGACAGCAGAGTGCTTCCATTCATAAAGTATAAGAGATACATTTAACTAATCATAATTCAAAACAATGTTTTACTTGGTATAGATAGACTATAAAATCACAAACACCTTTACCAATAGTAAGGGCAATACTAAGAAAGAAATATTAAACAGCTTTATTCTCAAGTACTATTTTCAATCATGTCCCTTTAATCTCCTATTTTATGTTCTGTCCCTTAGCAACATCTTTAGCAGATTATGTTCATCCATGATCATTTTTAGCTATTCAAATTTAGTATACTTCAGTGCAGAAAGCTAACATTTCTTATCTTCTGCTCCAGTTCAGACTGGATCTCTTATTCTGCCTTTTCTAAGGCTAGTGGGCATGATAATGTGAATTGGTTCTGATATATATTTAATTGCCTTTGTTCCTTAAACTGATGCTTTTGGTATTATGAGAAAAGAAAAAGATCAGAGTGGATATAATGTTCCATGTACTGTCTTCACATATGCTAAGCCTGCCACTTTGTGAAGATATTGCTCAATCTCACCCCTAGACCCTTATGTTAGTAACGACTGCCTCAAGTAAGCAGTTGAGTCTTCATTAGAAGAAGTAAGACATGTTATTTGTTCATCAGTTATACATATAGCTCTACATTTTCTAGTTTCCATGCTGAGGTCCTCTAATAAGTTCTCCAAGGTCCATGAAAGAAAAAGAGAAATTCTACATATTCTTTTCTTTTGTTTCTATTGGAGTAAACAACCCCAGCTCTACTCTACCCACAGATATAGGTAAATAAGAAAAGTATAATATATTTTATTTATTATGTCCATAAAATAAATTTAAGCTCCCTAAATGTAACAAATTATCATTTTCCTGTTTCATGATATTAATCAGGGTTACACTGTAGCATCATTCAAAGACAAAAGGCATCTCATACTCTTGAGAGTACCAATAACCTTTTTGAGTAATTCTCTTGAAGCTGTACTTAGCTCCCTTGGTCTGTGTTAATGCACACAACATGGCTTCTACTGTCCCAAATGTAGTGGAAAAATAATTTTGTATTAGAAATTTTGTATAACCAACAAAGCCCATGAAGCAAGAATGCTGGCAACATTTTTTATTTAGTTGCATAAAATTTGTAGCTGGACCTGGTTGCTCAAAGACAGTTCTGACAAAGAAGTTTACAAGACTCCATCTCAACTAAAGGATCAGGGTGTGGTGGCAAGTGTCTCCTTTTTCAGACATGGTGGAAGTGTAAGAAAGATCACAGTCCAACTATGGGCTTGTGTAAAAACTGAGACCTTATTTTAAAATAATTAGTGCTAAATTGGACTGGAGGCATGCTCACTGACAGAGAGTGCCTGCCTAGCAAGAATGAGATCCTGAATTCTAACTCAAGAAGGACTAAGAATATTTATGGGGGGTAATTTATGACATTTATTTGTCTTTGGAACTTAGTTCCATCATAAGGCTTTTTGTATTTTTAGAATAGCTTAGACTGGGACATTTAGAAGGAACAAAAATTTATTCTTTTACAAGTCTCGAGCCTAGGAAATGAATGATTATGGGATCTTCTGCTTGTGGTATGATCTGTCTTTTTTCATTTTGAACCTCATTTTGAACTCTGCTTCATCTCAAGCAGAGAAATGCCATGTTCTCACATGGGAGAAGAACTCAAGAGCACAAACTCATTCCCAATAGCCCTATTTAGAGTAGCATTAATTTACTCTAGAAGATGCTATCCTACATAGGGTCACGCCCCAACATTAAGTTTCTAACAAAAGAATTGTGGGGGACTCACTCAAACCACAGCAGTCCCATATATTTTAAAGGTTATTTGAAATATAAAGACAAGAAATGGCCTCATTAACTTACGTATGTAACTGGAACCTGTCTTTACGTCACCTTAACAATAAAATTAAATTTAAAACAAAAAAGGAAATATGAGTTAGAATCAATTTTTGATCAAAAATATTTATTTATCATGTATATGAGGTATATATGTATATATGATATATATCATGTATGTATGTGTATATATATATATATATATATATATATATATATATACTTCTGATAAATGTAAACTCCTGAGATTTTTAACTGAATAGTGATAGGAACATTGTGATTAATTTGCATAATCAAATATTAATGAAATGTCATTTGTTTGCTCATCTATGTATGTAGAACCTATTACATAGTTCCTACCAGTCTGAATTCTGGCATTCTAAACACCTAAATTCATGTATCAACTGAAAAATGTTAATTAGCATTAAGTTTACATTCAGAATAAATTGTTAGATTCTTTTAAGGTTCAAATCCACAGAGGTATTTATGCTAGTTTCCCAGTCCATAAAATATAATCACTAATGTGCTGAAAATGTTAGACAAATACTTCTCAACCATACTTATTCTGGGAGGTTCAGTAAAGAATTCCAACATCCAATACCCAAACAATAAAGTCAATATTTACATGATTTTATCTCTGTTTTTAATAAGTTATATTTCACTTTGGTCAGTTTTAATGCACAAACTAATTAGAAGATCACCACATTAATTGAATAATGGATAATAACAATATTAGCTTCTTAAAAAGAATAAACCAATGATAAGCAATGAAGTCACCATGTTGCATAAGTTTTAAGAGCATAACTTAACAGCTTAGTTGATGGAAATGGCAACTACACTGAAGCTGGGCAACACCAGTCAGTATAATAAGTGTTCATTTCCATGCAAACTCTCCACTAAATTCTAAAAAACTTCTTCAAAAGTTACATAAATACCTATCCATGTCTAGTAGTTGCCTTTATAATCAATTTTCCCTCTATGGACTTTTCTCTGAATGTTATTATAAGGTAGTAAACACTGAAGATAATTGGAAAAAATAACATAAGAAAATGTATCAGTCGGGTGCTAGTGGCTCACACTTGTAATCCTAGCTACTCAGGAGGTCAAGACTTGAGGATAGCAGTTCAATGGCAGCCCAGGGAAGAAAGTTTGTGAGGTTCTTATCTCCAATTAACGACCAGAAACAGAAAGTGATGCTGTGGCTCAAGTGGTACAGTGTACACCTTGAACACAAAGAGGCTCAGGAACAGATCTCAAGGTCAAGCCTCAGGATGGTCAAAATATAAAAAAATGTATGTATATGTGTATATATATATATATACACATATACATATATACACACATATGCATAGTTTTATACAGGGTTCAAGCCTCATGACCGACAAAAGATATAAAAAGTATAAATACATATGTATATATGCATAAATACATATATATATATATTTATATTTTTACTATCCTGAGGATTGAGATAATATATAGTGGAGAAACTGCTGAATACGTTGGCTGCATAGATCATTGTGTTTGCCCACTAAGTGAAGAAACAATAAAAAATAAAACCTATAGCACACATGCATGCAGTGGGATACTACAAAATGATAAAGAAAATGAAATACGTTATTTGTAGAAAAATGGATGAAACTGGAGATTATATCTGTCAAAATAAATTAGTCCCAAAATACCATATGTTCTCACTCACATGTGAAGTACAGACTTAAAAATGTAATGATGACAGTAATGACAATGGGGCATGAATATGAAAGGAGGACTGCCCATGAAAGGATTGGCAGGAAGAGGATGGATGAAAATAAGGAATACTGAGAAATTATAAGGTCAAATGTCATGAATACAGAACAATGAAATGCTGTTTTCATCAAAAAAGACAGGAAAGTAATAACAATATGGAGAATATGGGATAAGGAATGGATTTGTTCAAAATACACTGTTCATATACTTTGAAATATTTCAATGAAACTCCCTCATACTAAAATATGCTCGAGGGAGAGAAAGTGGGAAAATAACATGAGAAGGGGTAACAATGATCGACAAGAAATGTACTAGTTGTCTTACTTATGTAACTGTAACCCCTCTGTACATCACCTTGACAATAAAATAAAAAAATTAAAAGTGCACTAATATAACAATAATCATTTAAAATATTAAATTGATGATTAAGTCAGTTATGGAAGCAGTTTCTGGTAAGAGTCTTCTTCTGCAGTCAGTAACCATTTTCTGTGAAGAGCTAACAAATATTTTAGACTTTGTCAGTCACATAGGATGTATGTTGCATGTTCTTTCTTCTTTTATTTCAACCCATCAGAATAATGAAGTCCACTGATATTTCCTAAACTTTGAAAATGAACTATGTGCCCTACATTTAGTCAAGACAACCAAGGATGAAGATGAATTCTTAGAAATATTAATTCAGAAAGAATACACTAGAAAGAAAAATGATTACTTTAGAATTGACTTTCTCATTTACAATATTAAAGCTATAAAGTCTTGAATAGCATTTACAAACTTCAGACTAAAGTCCATTATAATAAGTATCACACTTTGACCCAAGCCAAAGGTTACTTTGCCCCAAACTTTAATCTTTAGAATAAGCCAATCTGACCTTCTTCTAGTTGTCCTCCCTTTTATAGCACAAGGCATTTGAGTCAGTGGCCAGCAATCAGTAACTGCATCTCCCTGTGCCACTACATCGATATAGAACAAAGGTCAAATAATTTTATTAAACGTCAATCTTTCCAGCCATTATAAAGGTATGCTTAACAAAATAGTATTTCTAGAATATGTTTAATGATTTATTAAGTTTTTAATAATTTACTTTATCTCTAATTGCTAATGTACTCATTTTTATGCTTGTATTGGGGCTTGAATTGTTTGTACATAGTTCCTTAGTTTTTTCACTCAATGCTGGTGTTAATTTACCATGTGAGGCACACCTCCAGTTCCAGACTTTTGCTGGTTAGCTGAGATGAATGGCTCACTGACTTTTCTGCCCAGGCTAGGTTTGAACCATAATCCTCGTTTGAACCATAATCCTCAGATTTCAGCCCTATGAGTGGATAGAATTAACCATGAATATCTGGCTACACTTAAATATTTATTGTTAGTTGTTTCTTTCTCTCTCTCTTTCTCTCTCTCTCTCTCTGTATAAATATATATAGTTTAAAAATATTTACACATATACTATTCAGGTCTCTTTGTACATCATTGCTACAATTCATAAAAGTAAGAGCAGTAGGACTGACTATAACATAGTGATCATTCAACAACCAAACTCTTAATGATATGTTAGGATATCACAAAGACATTTTGGAATGTGTGAGAATTTAGACACTATATCATTCACAAAAGTTATATGAGGAACATATCAGAGAGAAAACTGTGTGGAACCAAAAAAATTTACACTAGGAAAAAAATGAAAGAGAAACCATGATAATATGTTATAAAATTTGAAGTATGATCTTGTATATACATTTTTCTAATTTGGGGAAGGAAAAGGAAATAGCAAAATGATGAAACAAGGATGCAGGTTGACCCATTGTAACAATGAAGTGTACAAAACACTATGTTAAAAAACGAACTCTACAAGTTCAGGACGGGCAGTGGGGAGGGAGGAGTTGGAGAGGTGGGGAGGGAAGGGATGGCTGGGGAAAAACAAAGGAGAGGGTAACAATGCTCAAGAGGACATGTACTCATTACATTACTCATCCAACTGCAACCCCTTTGTACAGTATTTTTACAATAAAAATATTTAAAAATTGAAGCATCCTGCTTTAGGGGCTAAGGGCAAAATAAAGTGTCTATAAATAGAATGAATAAAATAAAAGGAGGATTTGAAAAATTATCAAGTTATCTTGATAAAAGTTAGATTATGATGTTGGACAAGGGACAAAGTGCATGTATGTCATCAATTATTCTTTTTTTAATGTAGTGGTGGTATTGCTATAAGAATAGTTAGAAAGAGTGAAAAATGAGCTAGTATTCTAAAGGCTTCATGTTATTCAAGTAGAGATAGTTAGGGAGTACAACAACTATTTCAGCAAATATCAACACTGCTATTTCCTGTAGGAAATATGGAAATGACTTAAACTATGATAGTTTCACATCTCAGTCAATAAGACTGTTGTAGTGGCTTATCAAAACTATAATCCTAGATAAATAAATTTTAGAGAGATCACCACCCTATAACAACTTGGGCAAAAAGGTATAAGACCTTCTATGAAAAATAACTAAAGCAAAAAAATGTGATGAAGCCATATCTCAAGTGGAAGAGTATTTACCTATAATCATGAAGCCCTGACTTCATGACAATGTAATGTCAAAAATATAATAATCAATTCAATGTATTAGTTGACTTAGAGACAATTTCTCTGACATTTTATGGGAAAATATGACAGAGACTTAAGGCACAAAGGAAATGGTCTCAGGTTAATAAAATAACTAATATAGAATGAACCTCTCATAAGTATATTACATGTGAAGAATTATATGAGTTCTCTTACAATGTAAAGTAGTACACATTTCTAAGGTGGTTTGCATGAGTAACTTGGTGAATGATTGGTAGGTACTAGAAAGTAACAATAAGAAGAAATGTAAAAGTTAAGTTAGAAAAATAAAAGGCAAAAATGCTCCTTACAAAAAGATACCACTGCTTCCTTTCCTTCAAAATAGTAGGCTATTTTCAAGATATGGAGGAAATTTTGTATTACATGAACTTAAATAAATATCCTTATTACAGGGATTTAAAGAAATTTTACTATATATATAGATAGAAAGATAGATATAAGATAGATAGATAGATAGATAGATAGATAGATAGATAGAAAGATAGATAGATGGATATTGATCCTGGAAGATATATCACTAGACTCTAGTACTGTGTTTTTATAAAACTGATAAAGTGTTTGTCACATTTGCTATTATTTACTGCCCCACATTGTTGGAAATGATTATGTAGCCATTTTACCTTCTACTCACACATATTGTATTGGTTCAGTGGGTACTGAGTACTGCCATCTTGCTTCCCCTACAGTCAAATAATACTTATATGGACTTGGTAGTAGAATTTTTTTATATTCAAGTTAATGTTCTGCTTCCTTTATGCTTCACCACAAGTTTCAGGGATCTTCATGACTCCATATCTAGCATATAACACTTTTGCTTTTCTTAGCTCAAGCTTGTACAAGCTGACAGTTTAATCCAGACCCTGGATAAATACTTGGAATTCAAAGCTTGGACACTGTTAGAAGAATGAAATACATGCTTTCTATTATCTCAGTGTAAAGAAAAAATGGACAAAGAAAATCTTCAACTACAAACATTTTCAGCTTTTGATGAGTAGTATCAGACTAGGAAAGGTGAATAAGTATTTTCATAATTGATGTAGATATTTTCAAGGATTTAGGAAGATGGAATTGAAAGATTGCTCATTTAAAAGACATTGATGTGGTTTTAGCAGCTGGTTGCTAGTGATAAGTTCTATGAGTAGTAATACATTTTTAATTTGTGTTGGTACTGGGGCTTGAATTCTGAGCCTAGGTACTGTCCCTTAGCTTTTGCTCAAGGCTGGTGTGCTACCACTTGAGCCACACCTTCACTTCTGGCCTTTTGTTTGTTAATTGGAGATAAGAATCACAAGGATTTTTTTTTACCCGAGGTAACTTTGAACCACAATCCTCAGATTTCAGCCTTCTGAGCACCCAGGATTAGAGGTATGAGCCACTGGTACCAAGTTCAGTGTTAGAATTCTTTACCAATTGCAAGTGTTCTACATCTGACTAGCCAGTTAAATCTATTATTTTTAATCTATTATTATATGGTTTGTTTAGATTGAGTATTATTAGAATGCATGTTTGGGTGACGTTCATATATAGGTAAATATAAATTTCATTATCTTATACAAACAGGGATTTCATTGTTCACATTTTTATACATGGATACAATATGTTCTAATCAATGCCACCCCCTTTATCACTTTCTCAACAATTAATTATATTTAAGAGAACATGTTTTATTTGACTCCAAAGGTTCCAATGTGAATGAACTGTGAATTCAAAGGTAAAAGAGTATTTGGCATGCATTTTTGTATTACATATAAGAAATGGGCATATACTTAAAGGGGAATAAGAAACAATCTTTTTATATACTTCTATTTTCTGAAGTTTCTTAATTGGCTATGATTGTAAACTCAATTGTCACATTATGTTAAGCTTCTCTGAGGCTTATTTAAAGCATTCCCTGGTTTTAACGTTTTATTTTTTTGCTAGCTATCACTGTATTACCTCTGTTTAACACTATGACAGAAAACCTGAGATTGAGTAATTTATAAAGAACAGAAATATATTGAGTTAAGGTTCTAGAACCTGAAAATTTGTAGAAATAGGAATCAATGCTTGTTGAAGGATGGCTTCTTACATCATTTCATGGTAAAAATGCAAGGACAAGATGAGGAAGATAAAAAGGGTCCAAATTCACTAATAACAAAACCACTTTTATGATAACAAACTCATTCCCTAAGTAAAGCCACTAATACATTGCTGGAGACACAACTCTCAAGAACTAATGTGTTCTCATTGGGGTCCTCCTACCAACATTGTTCCACAAAAGCTTACATTTCCAATGCATGTTTTGGGGAAACATGATCAGACATGTCTATTTTACCATGTGATGCCTAATTCATGAACAATGATGCCTAATTCATAAACAATCATATTTTCTAACAACAAACCAATTCAATGGAATTAATATATCTCTATTTTAAAAGTGACATATAATATCCAAGAAATTTAATGAAATTAAATAAAATTTCTCATCTTTTAAAATCAGTGGTTTGCTGGCCATGGTGGCTTAATGATTATACTTTGAATTACTTGGGAGGCAGAAAGAAGAGGATTATAGTTTGTGCCCAGCTCAAACAAGGCCCTATCTCAGATAGCAAGCTGGACACTTGCAGATGTATTTGCAATGTCAGTTGTGTGGGAGGCAGAGGCTGAAATTGGTTTGAGACCCTCCCAAGTCAAAAATCATTGACCTTATGTAAAAATTTGACTAAAAGGGCTGGGACGGTGGCTCAGTGGTAGAGCACTTGCCTTGCATGCCTGAGGCCCTGAGTTTGATTCCTCAGCACCACATAAGCAAAAACAAAAAAGCCGTAAGTGGCGCTGTGGCTCAAGTGGTAGAGCACTAGCCTTGAGCTGAAGAGCTGAGGGACAGCACCCAGGCCCAGAGTTCAGGCCCCACGACTGGACCCCCCAAAAAAATTGACTAAAAAAGGCTGTTTGTGGCTCAAGTAGAAGAGTTCATGTCTAACAAAGATGAGGCTCTAAGTTCAAGATCCTAGTTCCACTGATAAGAAAAACATAAAAATCTTGTATTTTTTTCTTTTTCACTGCCCCATGTTGAGTCCTTTAAATCAGAGAATTTCTCAACAGAGAACATCATTGTTCTCCAGATCTGTAATCAGCTTATAACCCCTAACAATAAGCATGCCATTCATTTAGCAGCTAAAGTAGACTTTAGGTGCACAATTATTTTTAATTTGGCAAGTGAAGTTGTAGTGTTACATACAAAATAAATGGATAATCGGCTTTAAAAAATGTTCTGTTCCCTACATTACAGTAACTGGTTATTATTGCCATGTCTGGAACAAGTGCTCACTAAAACTTATTAGTTTTGTGGTCAAAACATCAATACTTACAATCCCTTCCAAATAATTTTATTCTCCTTCTGGTACTACTGAGCATACTTTTCCCTGACTGCCCAATGTAGTGAAGAATATAATTAATGAAATGAGAGAAATGTGCTCAATAATTCAAATTTTACTCATACTATATCATCTGGGATGATGACATTGAACATAACCTTGGTTATCTTCTATGTCTCTTTCAATTGAACAATTAAAAAGTAGAAGGCAAGCTGGTTATTCCATTTTAAACCCTTTTGGTGAAATATAGCCATTCAGGTAATGAAAATGCTGTCCTTCATTACCCTGATATTTGTCTGAATTTTTTCTTATGCTATAGAATTAGGAGAACTAGGTTATTAAATAGGGTATTCTGAATGCTTTGTTCACTGACTGACCAATGGCTCTATCTAAATATAACTAGATTATAGTTCACACTGTTGATGCATGCATATTGGCCTAACACAGGAGATAGCACCATTCTGACTAATTGGTTGAAGGCAGTCTGTAATTAGTTAACCCAATGTAGAAACCTGTTGTTACCATTTCTGAAGCATATAAATCACGCCAACCTTTCTATCCATTTCTGTGTTTCATTCTGTTTTGGCTTCCATAGCAAACCAACTAAGATTGAATAATGCATGTAGAACAAAAGTTAGGCTGGGTATTAGTGGCATACATCTATATTCCTAGTTACTACTCAGATGGCTGAGATCTGAAAACTATAGTTCCATTGCCAGTATCAGGAAAATTATTCTATGAGACTCATCTTTGATTGATCAACAAAAATCCAGAATTGGAGTTATGACATAAGTGGTACATCGCCAGCTATGAGAAAAATTGCTAAGCAAGAGTGGGGAGTGCTGAGTTCAAGCCCCAGTACCAGCAACATGAATTTATTTCTTACAGTTCTGGAGATTAGGAAGTCCAAGGTTAAGCACAAATGGATTCAGTAGGGAGAGTTTATTTCATAGTCTGTATCTTCTTGTTATGTTCTCATAATATGTCAGATAAGACAAGGGATCTCAAATCTTTTTATATCGGTAATAATAGAAATTATGAAGACCTGGTCTATATGACTTAATTTCTAAAGCCCCCACCAATTTATATTAAGGCATATGGAGTTAGGTTTCCTCATATGAATTTCAGATGTGTACAGACATTGGCAACGTATAAGGTTTCAGTAGCCGAACTACCAGTGTGTGGATTATAGCTTACATTCAGGGCAATAATGGACTGGATACAAATTGCATCCTTTTTTTATTTTTAACCTTTCTTCCTTCTAGTTAATATCTGTATTCTTGCTGAGGCACTAAAGTATATTCTCTATGTTTAGATACCAAGCCTTTATGTAACAATATCAGCTGGGAAAAATCTGACAGACTAGAGAGTATTCATGGGGGTCATAAAGATATAACATTAATGAGAGTAAGGAACACAAGCCAAGAGTGGAACATGCGTGGCTATATGACACATTAAGGCCAAATTAGTCAAAACTAGTATCAACAACTTATGAAGGAAAATAGCTCTTATTTTTTCCCATTAAAATAAGCATATCAGTGTGAGAATGTCACAAATATCTCCCAAAGTCTTTTGCACTTGCATCCTGATCACAGGATCATGATTTTAAGGAAAGCATTACAGCCACATTAAAAATAAAGGTGGAAGATAGTGTGGCAGTATTAATACTTTTATCAAATATGTCAAGGCATTCTGAAGTCTTCTGCTTCAGGCTCCTTCTAGAAATGTGTCCCATATGTAAGCTTCACTCTAAAGAATGCTAGGAAAGCAAGTTCTAGCTTTTGTAGCTTGCATTATAAAAATGGAAAATTAGGAACAAGAAATTTCTATTATCTCAATCATTACAATATTTTAATTGCATTTCTCTATTTGAATGATTCTTCTCCAAAGTGTAACTACCAGCAGATTTTCAGCTTCTCTATAATTATGACATAGTCACATTACTTTGATACATATGTAAGGCTTTGATTTTGACACGAGGAGCTGAGAGATAATGACTCATATAAAATCAATCTTGATGGAAAAGTTTAAGGTATTTTAGTTGCATTTACTTTTTTCTTAAGCAACTAGAATCATGTCTGTTGCATTTAGGCTATACTCTGAGAGAATTTGTGGCATCAATAAGGGAGATTATAATCAAACAAGGTGGGGAATAAGAAATTATTTTTAAAAAAACACCTTGCTAAACACCCTGAAAACATTACAGGAAGGAATAAGAGAAACTCTAGGACTCCTTGACACATGCAGAAATTTTCTTAATAAAGACCCAGAAACACAACAAGTCAAAGAAAGGTTGAACAAGTGGGAATACATGAAACTTCAGAGCTTCTGCATGGCAAAGGACATAGCTAGCAAAATCTATAGAAAGCCCATGGATTGGGAGAAGATCTTCACCAGCCATACAACAATCAAGGACCTTATATCTAAAATATACTTAGAGATCAAAAAATTAAATTCCCCAAAAACAAATCCTCAAAGAAACAACCTCCCCATTAATTAGTGGGCTAAGGACTTAGAGCCTTCTCTGAAGAGGAAATAAGAATGGCCAAAAGATTGTTTACAACATAATGTCTTGTGCAGCTCATTGTTACAATGAGCCAACCTGTATCCTATTTCAGCACTTTGTGATTTCCCTTCCCCTCCCCAAATTAGAAAAATGTATATACAAGTTGCAGGGCACTGGAATCAGATATAGTGAAAACAGGGGTTATATTATGGGGGAAGAACATACAAAAGAAACAAAATATCACACAATACATTAAACAACAGCAACAAAGATAAAAACTCATGTGTCCCTATCTTGCAGTTCATTTCGCTTAGGATCATCTTATATGGTCATATGTACATAGCTTTTGACCTTTTTGGCTTGTCCTAGACATATACTAGTTATTGCAAATAAGGTAAAACATGGGACTTATTTTTGGGGAGAGGTGGGGAGAGAAAAGATGGTAGGCGAAAAACAAAGGAGAGGGTAACAATACTCGGTAGGAAATGTAATCGTTACCCTACTCATGTAACTGTAACACCTCTGAATAGTATCTTTACAATAAAAAATATATATTTAAAGAAATGGCCAAAAGACACATGAAGAAATTATCAGTTTCTTTAGCCACAAAAGAAATGCAAATCAAAACAACATTGAGATTCCACCTCACCCAGTTAGAATGACTACAATCAAGAAATCTATACAGGTGGACCCAATGCAACAATGAGATGTACAAGTTGTTATGTCAAAAAACAAACTTTACAACTTTGGCCTGGGGTGGGGGTGAAGGTGGGAGAGGGGGGTGGGAGATGGGAAGGGATGGGAAGGGGAAACAAAGGAAGATGCAACAATGCTTGATAAGAAATGTACTCATTACCTTGCCCATGTAATTGTAACCCCTTTGTACAGTATTTTCACAATAAACAAAAACAAGAAAGAAATCTAATAACAACCGATGTTGGAGGGGATATGGCCAAAATGGAGGGCTACTACACTGTTGGTGGAAATGTAATCTTGTTCAATGACTCTGGAAAGCAGTATGGAGGTTCCTCATAAGACTACACATAGAACTCCCCTATGACTCAGCAATCCCATTTCTGGGCATTTACCCAAAAGATCACAAACAAGGCCATAGTAAAGCTACCAGCACAATTTTGTTTATTGCAGCATTATTTACCATAGCTAAGATATGGAACCAACCCAGATGCCCCTCAGTAGATGAATGGACCAAGAAATTATTATATATGTGCATATACATGATTATAGATATGAATTCTATGCTTACACCAGAAAAATGACACCAAATAAGGAGATGCTAAACGAAATGAACCCCATGATATCGACACAAGTGTTTTTCTTTGTTGTTGTTGTCTTTAATGTACTGTGTTTTATTTTGTTTCTTTTGTATGTTCTTCCCCCTATGGAATATCCCCTATTGTCACTTTATTTGACTTTAGTACCCTGCATCTTGTATATACATTTTTCTAATTTGGGGAGGGGAAGGGGAATAACAAAATACTGAAAAAAAGGACACAGGATGACCCATTGCAACAATGATACTCACAAGATACTATGTTGGAAATGAACTGTACAACTTTGGGGAGCAAAAGTGGGGGAGGTTGGGGACATAAGGGATAATAGGAGAAACACAAAGGATGAGGTAAAAATGTTCTACAAGAAATATATTCATTATCTTACTCATGCAATTGTAACCTCTCTGTATATCTTTACAATAAAATTAATAAAAATCAAGTTTACAATATAAATACCTGACAAAGATGATTTTCTGAAAATGTGACAAAGTCCTTTTTCAGCAATTAGCAACCTGATGTTCATGAATATCTCAAAAATTCCCACCCTGCTATATAAAGAAAAGGAAGGGACTTGAGGCTGAGCGGACCATGTAAACAAAGATAAAGAGAATAGACCTAGTATTGGCATGTCTGTGGACTAATTGAGCTAAAACATTGGTTCAATATAAAAGCTTACTTTTTGATACAACCTCTTGGGTGGCCATGAAGGCTTAGAGAAATGGCTGAAATTTATCCTATAATCTGAAATTACTTTGAAGAAAATATAGTTTGGCAAGAGCATACTAAATAAATTATGAAAGAGAAACTAGAGGCTGAGAAACCAGTCAGCATACTATTGCTATATAGTAAGTATGATATAATTATGTATTAGCTAAATGTTTTCAGAAGGTCTAAAATGGGATATGGATATATTGCATTATTAAGTACTAAAAAGACAGTAAGAACCCAGAAGGATAGAACTTGAGGTCTCTGAGTAGTTGATAGGACTACTTTAGCAAGAAGATGAAATAACAGATTTGCAAATTATCAAGAAAACTAACAATCTTTCCCTATTTGGATCCCCTTTATGTCTGCATCTTGTCTTATTGCTGTAGCTAGGCATTCTAATACTGGATTGAAGAGAAGTGGAGAGAGTGGGCATCCTTGTCTTGTTCCTGAGTTAAGAGGAAATGGCTTTAGTTTTTCACCATTGAGTATAATGCTGGCT
>NW_012267305.1:5475385-5491815 GCF_000151885.1 Dipodomys ordii
CTGGGAAGGGTTGTGAAGGGTAAACAAAAGGAGGAGGCTGCAATGCTTGGTAAGAAATGTACGCATTATCCTGCCCATGTAATTGTAACCCCTCTATACAGTATGTTCACAAATAAAATAATTTTTAAAAAAAGAAAACTAACAATGACAGGTGCTGGCGAATATGTCGCCAAAAGGTAATGCTACTACACTGTTGTTCAGGATGTAAACTGGTTTAACAACTCTGGAAACAGCATGGAGGCTCCTCAAAAACTAAACATTGAACTCCCCTGTGACCCAGAAATCCCACTCCTGGGCATTTATCCAATTTACCATAATCTGGGCCATACTGAAGCCATCAGAACAACCATGTTAATTGCAGCATTGTTTACCACAGCTAAGATATGGACTCAACTTAGATGTCACTCAGTGGATGAATGGATCAAGAAACTTTCATATGTATATGAATTCTATACTTCCATCAGAACAAATGGCATTGTCCCATTCATAAGGAAATGGAAAGCCTTGGAAAATTATATTAAACAAAGTAAGCCAGACTAAAAGTAACATAGGTTGCATGTTTTCCCTCATTCGAATAATTAGAATGTGCCTATAATTCTACACATAAACCCAAAGCATAATAAAAGATATTCTATTGTATAACCCTCATGAGAATGTAAAACAGTGCTGTAGACATTGAAATACATATTAAGATTCCTCAAAAACCTAAAATAAAACAATCAAATTTCCTTATATATCATTCTTACACACATATGAGAAGAAAATTAATTCAGCATACAAAATACATTCCAGCACACCAGCACTAGAACCCATAAATGAGCATTGGACTCACTCTAGGATTCATCCATTCAACTAATAAATGAATAAAGACTCACTTTAGGATTCATCCATTCAACTAATAAATGAATAAGGAAGATGTGACACATACAAAATAGGGTATCACGGAGTATAAAGAGGAATGAAAGCATATCATTTCTAGGGAAATGTATTGGACTGGGAATCATGTCAAGTGACAGAAACCACAGTCAGAAATACAAATGTCACATGTTTCTGATCATAAATAAGAAGTAGACTAATAAAGAACTACATACAGAGGCCAATGAGAATATAGAGGGTTTAGAAAGAGACAGCAATGAGGGGCTAAATATGATTAAAATACATTATAAACATGTATGAAAACAGAATCCTTCAGTATTTTGTAAAATAAAAGAGGAAGGCACAGCAGAAAGAATAATGCTGGAGGTGAAATTACCTTGTATACATGTATGGAAATAACACAATGAACCCCTTTGTAATTAATATACAAAAATAAAAAGTGACTAATTCATCATGTTTTCTCATGACTTTGTTCTGATAGTCCTGATGCTATACTTGTTCCAATCTTTCTCTGTTCTTGCCAAATATATATCTTAGCTATTATACCTTCTAGGAAAATCTTTACTGAACCTGATTTTACTCATTCTAATATGTAGATATGACAGTAAATGGCCTTTATTACAGTGTTTCAATAGCACTTTTTTTTACAGGTTTGATTTCTCCATTCAACTGGGATAATTGAGAGTGAAGACATTGTCTCATTTGTCATAGTTATTTCACAGAGTAAAATACCAGCATATAGAAGAATCCCAATAAATGTTAATGAATAATTGCTTCATAAGTCAATTTTGAATTTCCATGCTAAGCTGAATGACTGTCTCATTCATTTATTCTGACCTATTACATACACAGGGGAAATATATACTTGTTAATGAAAAACTAAAGTATGATATTATGTTTTTAAGATGTGTTGATATTACAAAGTCTTTGTTAGTTTAAATGTTCAAACATTTGATTGGATAAATCTTTCTCTCTATAGTATAGTGCCTATAGTTATCAATTCTGCCTTTTACATTCAACATTTTGCTGAGTCATGGTTACAAAAAAACTATTAGTAAAAGCAATAATAGGAAAGTCGAAATTTTTGGAAGTGATGAAATATGTTTATTACATGGGCTGTAGTGATTTCAAAGTGCATGCTTATTTGCAATGTTGCTACAGTGTTTTCTACATCAGCATTACCTCATTGAAGTAGTGAAGTTGTATATAAAATGAATAAATTAGGTCATATTGTCAAGGAAAGTATGTTGGAGTATTAGTGTCCTGTGTTCAATCTAAGAAGAGAAAAATTACTTAACTTGGAAAATGAATAATGTCGAATAAAATCTCATATGAATGATGGTTCCTAGATTTTGATAACCACTTCTACCACATTGTAATACATCAACATAAGGGAGGCTGGGTTAAGGGTCTGAGGGAAATCTTCACTACTTTAAAAGTTTTCTGTGAATCTAAAAGTATTGCAAAACAATATTCATTTTAAAAAGTAGGGGAGAGGTTGTCCAATAATTCGAATGTGCATAAGGTCATTGAATAGTAGACTTAAGATGGTTAAAATGGTAGGTTTTATTCAGTATGTGTATTTTACCAAAATAAACAAATGGTTAAATAGTTGGGTCTGCTCAGGAAAAGGCACAGTAAAGAGAAATGCGATGGCAATTTTTAAACATTCTTTGCACTTCTTCAGTGTTCCAGGCACTGCACTAGAAATAGAAAGGTATTTTTATATCCACTGTGACTGATGAGTCCATGCAGGCTCCATGAGTTTAGATAATTATCATATCTATACCCTACTCCAAGCCTACTTTCATCCATATTTAAGAGAGAAGCCCTGGAGTGCATATTTTTTCAAAGCAATCCAGATGATTCAATGATCAGCCAAATTTGAGAACCATTGCTCTGAGGCTTTTATATCCACTGCCTTTAAGAGACTATTTCTCTTATCTTAAAGATGAAAGGAGTGTCGTGTTTAATATGGACCTGAGACTGGACAGACTCTTATAGCTCAAGGTCAAGGCATTGAATTCTGAAGTAAATCTAGCAGAGCAAAGCAGAAAGAGAAATATCATAGAACTTGATCAGATGTGCTCTGGATAAAGCTCCAACTGGAGAGAGGTAATTTCCATGGAAAATTCTTGGGCATATATTGGAGGCTAAACTCAGCTCCACAATATCAATGGGAATAGTTAGCTATTTCTCGTCTTCTATCTCCATAGATGTCATTGACTGCAGAGACCTCTGGTCGCCAGGGAATTTTTAGACAGAGTAAAAAGGCAATTAGAGGCAGGCTAGGTTGATAGATTAGGGAAGTATGCTTAGAAGTTCACCAATAAACAAGCAAACACTTAAAGAAACAAACAATTATGCTTCCTATTTTACTGAAAAATAGAAGCAATTAAAAGACACTTCCACAGACTTCCAGCAGTTTATCTTCACACCTATCTACATCTGTGCCTATGTACAGTGTCTATTCTGTTATAATTATGAACTAACTATGCTCCAATATAAACAGCAACTTGCCCACAATTCTCATTTAATATTCAACCTTCTCAAACGGTGACATGAAGATCTTGTTTTTTCCTGTGGGATTTTTCACTTTAAAAGACAGCCATACTGCCACTTCTCCCATCTATTAAAAATATCTAACTAATCACACAAAAGTACCAGAATTAAAAAATAGTTGTCTTGATATCTTCATCACACTTCCTGCTGAACCATCTACCACCACATTTCTGTAATCTATTCCACTGTATAACTGTCTATATAGCTAATCTGAAATTCCTCTCCTATCAGTCCTTCTTGAAATAAAGCTTTGCCTCTGTGGTTCCACCAAAAGGGAACTTGGCCAAGGTTACTTATGGCCTCCTTATTGTTAATGTCAGTGGCAAGCCCTAATTGCTCAACTCATTAGTAACTCAACATTGCTTAGAAACATTTGTGCACTTGGTGTCCAACACCAAGTTTTATGCTTCTTCATTGACTGTTCCTTCTGACATTCCTGATTCCTCTTTAATGTCTTGATTTCTAAACTTTGGATGATGCTATATTTAGACTCACTCTTTGCACTTTTATTCCTTGTTATATGCATTCACTCCTTTGGAGATAATAAAGTAACTTCTTTGTTTAAAATAGTGGCAACCTAGTACCCTCCATTCTATCTGCATTCCTACATCTCTGAAATATGCAGAACTCCCATATTTAGTTTGCTGGACTGTGCAATAAAATGTCCACACCAAAGGACTTACGTTATAGTAAAGATGGTACAGTGGTGTAGCTGCTAGTTTAAAAATCATGATATAATGAAAGACATGACTGGGGTGCCAGTTTATGGGTAAACTCAGATGCAGTAAACCATCATCCTAAGAGACACAAAATGTACTCTAAATGATGCAACACTGTATTGTTCTTTATTCTCTCTATTAAGAGTGCATAATCCTGGAAGAAAGTCATACATCTAGGAACAGGCTCTTACTATTCCCAGGAACTAACTGTCAGAATTTGTCCTTGCCAGTCTAGCATTCTGGGCCCTCTAGTTTTAGCAGTGTGAATTCCCAGAGTAGAAAATGTTATGCCCAGGGACACAATAAATATATCATGAAACATTAAACTATGACCTTGCCTCTTTCCATTGACACTAGGTACACCAAGAAACCAGCAAACACAGATAGGCATTACTTTCCTGGCAGGCATTTTGGGCCTTGAACTTCAAGAAGAAGGTAGAGTTGCCACATTATAATAGAGTAAAATAAATACATTTGACAAGGGATACATTTACATATTTCTTTATTATTTTGTTGCCCAGTTTTGAAAGGAAATAAATTGAAGGTCTCATCAGGTGCAAAAAGCCTGACAACTAAGTTTGAAGATAGTTCAAAGTGGAGAGTAGAAGTTAGATCAACTAAATAATTCATCAAACTAGTTGTTTGGTGGTAGAGGATTTGGTTTATGTACAATGAATGCTTCAGGAGGGAGATGGTGTGTATAAAATGGGGTCTTCTAAGCCAAATTTAGCCTAGGGTTGGTGGGTCAGTCTGGGGATATTCCTCTTCTGCATTTCCCTCAGGCAAAACCCTTCAAATGTCTAAAGGATCTTTAGCTAGATGTTTCATGGGGCAAGTAAATCTCGGGAAACAGGGCTGTCTAGTACAGTGATCCCACACTTATCATGGGATTTACGTTCCAGAAACCCCCTCGATAGGTAAAAATCCGTCACGTATTACTTCACGCATTTTCACTTATCAAGAGGGTCTCTGGAACATAGGTGAGGGATCACTATGATTTTTTTTATTGTAAAGGTGATGTACAGAGGGGTTACAATTACATAAGTTAGGTAATGAGTACATTTATTATTGAACAGTGTTTGCCCCGGCTCTTGTTTTCTCCCACTCCCCCCCCCCACTACTTCCCTCTGCCTAAGTTGTGTAAAGTTCATTTCCAACATAGTGAGTATCGCTGTCATGCATTAAAAAAAAAGCTCACCCTACAGTGAAGCTGCAGTAAATGAACAGCAATCTAGCTAGGGACAACTGTGACTGATGCTTTGGGTAGACTGCACAACCCATTCCAACACATACCTATAGAACTGAGTTCGTTCAAGAGAACAGGCCAGCCCCTGCTCTTGAGAATTTTCAGGGCTCACTGCTCTGAGCTCATTTACTCTTCCTAGTTTGCCCTTGCTAAAAGTTGCATCTTTTGCTCAGGATGGCACAAGGAAAGGGATCCTCCCTTTAATGACTGGCAAGACTACACAAACTCCAAAGTCAGCTAGAGGTAACTCTTAGGCATCATTCCATCTTTAATGTGTGTGTGTGTGTGTGTGTGTGTGTATGTGTGTGGTCATGGGGCTTGAACTGTGGGCCTGAGTGCTGCCTCTGAGCTCTTCAGCTCATGGCCAGCTCTCTACCACTTCAGCCACAGAGCCACTTCCGGTTTTCTGGTGGTTTATTGGAAAAATAGTCTCAGGGGCTTTCCTGCTTGGGCTGGCTTTGAAATGTGATTGTCAGATATCAGCCTCCTGAGTAGCTAAGATTACAGACGTGAGTCACTGGTGCCTGGCTTCCACCTTTAATTTTAAGTGCCTGCTTGAATTGACCTTATGGGGCTTTTGCTGTGACTGTTATATAGTTCAACCTCTCCCTCTTCATAAACCTGCTTTCTTTATTTTACCATAGATGTTTGCTTCAGAGAGCATTTCCTCAAATCCACTACATGACTGTTGCATATGTCACTTCTATTTAGTACAGCTTACAATATTTGTACCAGTTTTGTAGATTTTTCCCACATTTAGACTGTGTGGCTTAAATAATGTGCCTTCAGCACATCCTAGAGTATTTACCGAATAAGTGAAAAAACTTCTTGTGACCTAATGACCATAAAATGAGTTTTAATTGTGCATACTGAATTGCAGCATGGCATTAGGAAGGCATGTAAGTAAATAGAGGGGTCTATGAGAATGAGGGCATAGAGACAGAATGTTTTGTGTGGAAGATTCTGGAATTTGATGAGATATAAAGACTTTTTCTGGAGAAAAGGTTGTGGGTGATTCTAAAGTCATGTGTGTAAGAAAAAATTGGGAACCCTGAGATAATAGAAGAATATCTGGAAGTTTATTTGTCTCAACAAATAAAAACCTATTTTCCTAAAGCTCTTTAATTTGTCCTGTCATATACAAACATATACCTGGGAATTTTGCATTGATGTGGGGGGGTGATTGCCACTATCTATCTCCTAAAATAAATAGAAATGGTTTCTGAAGCATTTGATGTAATTTATGGAAATTTTAATAAATGCATCTGAATAAATTCAAGGCAATTTTTGAGAGAATGTATTTAATTTGATAGCATATATAAACAGTAAAATTACCAAGCTCATTGGTAATAGGTATGGTTTTCTTTTAGAATAGTTAGCACTTTTCTTATGAAAAATTTTAATTTCTAGAAATTGTTTTTAAGTAGTTGTACAAAAGAGTTGCCATTCAATAAACCAGTTTATGAATATAATGCATCTTGGTCAATGTCATCTGTTTTCAAGATTCTCACCCATCCCATAAATATGTTAGAAACAATCTCAAGAAAGAAAAAAACACTTGTGTCCTTATCTTGGGGTTCATTTTCCTAACATCAACTTATCTGACCATTTCTGCTTTTCTCAGTCATATACTAGTTATTGCAAATAAGGGAAACCATGGGACCTATGTTTCTTTGGGCCTGGCTTACTTCACTTAATATAATTTTTTCCAAGCCTTTCCTTTTCCTAACAAATGGGGCAATGTCATTCTTTCCATCCCTCCCAACCCAATTCTTCCCTCACTTTTCTTAATTTTGTAGGATAAATATTGAATTCTTGACTGTGCTCTCCCCCCCTGTATTTGTCCATCTCCCTCCCCTTGACCCCACATCAGCCCTTCCAAGTACCTACTCCGTAGTGTTCATTTTGTATTACTTTGTCTTTGTTTTTCTAAGGGATCACACTATTTGTGTTCTCCCTTAAATCTACCATCTTTCAGTTAATATATTTGTATACATTTCCATACCACCCAATGTATTTATTTATAAGTTCATAAGCTAAATGTACTTTTTATATATGATGGCAAACTTGCAACCTTTGTCCTTTTGGGCCTGATTTATTTCACTTAACATATTTTTTGCCTAGATCTTTTCTTTTCTTTGCAAATGATACAAGCTCATTCTTTCTGATGAATGAGTAAAATTCCACTGTACATATATAACTCATTTTCTTGATAGATTCATCTATGGAGGAACATCTAGATACAATAGATACAATAAATTCATTTTTTGTTTAAACATACTCATCTGCTTGCTATTCTACCTCTGTTTGCCAACAGTCAACTGTGCAATACAGCAATCCCCCAATAGTGATAAAGCAGTACTGTCAGGTTTTCTGATGTTTTCTTTCCCTCTTATAGGGTATTTTCCACAGTTAAATACTTAGGCACTTGTAAATATATCCAAGTTCAAAATCAGCTGTTTGTTTATGATATTTCACTGCTTGAGATATTGTTAGTGTCCTTCCCTCTAGTGACACAGAATTCCATACTGAGCAGATCTTTCATGTGGGAAGTGCTATTGTATTGACATAATATTCATTGACTACAGCTAAATCTCCTTGACTATTGGCGTCAAATTGATATCATAAGGACAATTCATGTATTGGTGAAATGAATATGTTTCTATTGTATTGATTAGTTTGAGATGTGAAAATGGTGGATTTCTAAGTATTTGAATCTGTAAATGTGTCTAACAGATGTTGTTGCTCTAGGAACTGAGTTGACATGCATGTTTCCACATTGAATGTCTAACAGCTATTTCCAGAATATCTGCTAAATGTAGAGTCAGGAACATAGATTCTAGTATTGCCTTCAGTAAAACAATATCCTGCTTTTAATTTGAAGAAACTTGATAACAGTAGTGTGATCATGTATTTAATGCCTCCTGTCATGTCATTTTGTACTCCAAAGAGTTCTCTAAGGAATGGTTTATTACACTCATTTTATAGACTTAAAAATGAGGCTTAAGCAGTTTAACTCTCTTATATCAGCTTACCAAGAACCAATATTCAAGTCCTGATGCCATTCTGGAATTCCTGCCTTTTCTACAAAGTTCTGCCTTCTCATTCATCATTCAAAAGACAGAAATAATAATGCTTGATGTAGAATTTTGCAATTTTGTGTGTGCATATATATGAGAAAAGAGAGAGATGACGTAGATCTAATGATAAAATGAAATGAAGAAGTAGTCATGGAATAAATTACAAAGTGTGGTGTAAGTGTCCTCAGATCTAACCTTGAAAATTGTTTATGCCCTTTATGCTCCATTATGTTATTGGATCTTTAACGAGTTGCCTGTGTTGTTTTGAGAGTATTTCCTTCTCTTGGAAGCAAAACCAGTCAGAGTTCCATTAAAGATGTATAACAAGCTAAGACTTTTTTTTTTACAATGACTAGAGTATAGAACATGATGCTAGGAATTTTACAAGCAAAATATAGATTGTCAAAATAACATAGATACATCTTCTGTAATTAAGAAAAGTATGCCTTGCATTTTATTTGTCCGTACTCAAAAAATCCCAGAATAAGACTTGACTTTATGTACCATTTGAGGGCATTATAATGACCATTATTTCTTTGATAAGGAAAAATTAAATTAATGGTAATAAATAACTTGCTACTAAACATAGTAAGTAGAATTGCCAGGTTGTGGGCTCATGTCTGTGGGATTTTCATGCGACATTTCTCAACACTAGCTGAAACTTCCGGATTGTGTGCTATTATTGAGCAAAAAGTGGGCTCCAGAGAAAGGAAGAAGTTTTCCATGTAATTGTTTGTTGAAACATTTACATGTAGAACTAAGTTCCTTTGGCTCCCTTGACATTCCCATGTCTTTCCCATATGTATTAAGTGTGTCTTAGAAAAGGATAGATAAGGACACAAATGTTTTTTTTTTCTTTCTTGTTATTGTTTCTAACATATTTATAAGGTGATTTTTTGCTGCTTTATATGTTCCTCCCCCACGGTATAATCGCTGTTGTCACTGTATTTGATATTGGTATAATTTGGGGAGGGGAAGGGAAAAAACAGGGATACATGTGGACCCATAACATCAATGAGATGTACAAGATGCTATGTTGAAAAACAAACTCTACAACTTTGATGGTGGGGGGGGGGAGGGGGAGCGGGGCTGGAGGGGCAGAGTATAGTCCTGGATGTGGGAGGGCAGTGATGGTAGGGGAAAAACAAAGGAAGAGGCAACAGTGCTTGACAAAGAATGTACTCATTACCTTGCTCATGTAATTGTAACCTCTCTGTATGGTATTTTCACAATAAAAAACTTACTAAAAAAAAAAAGAAAAGAACATCACTCTGTCTTTTTTGTGATACTAAACCAAGTTTAAATGCTGATATCACTCAGCTGGGCAAAATATCTCTTTCTGTTCAACAAACATATATTATCTGCCTACTGCCTTCCAGGTACTACAGTATGTATAGGGATCAAAAAGATTAGAAAATTATTGAAATATACTGACATTCCTGTAATAGTGATATGTGCTTCTGTGCTGTGAAAAGTATAAACTGAATGACGACCTTGAATGCATTTTATTTAACCTCTAATGCAGTTTCTTTGTGTTCTTTCTTTATATAGCCTTTCCATAAAATCTTGATACTTCTTACTTAATCAAAAAATTTATTGGCTCATCATTTTTTGCATATCAATAGAAAAGAAAAGCCATTTTCCCAATATTTCAAAATACTAATAAACATTATGCATTTCTCCATAATAATGTTGAATAAGCTAATGTAAATATCAAATACTTTGGCTTTGCGACTGGTTTACATCAAATCGCTAGCAGAGGAAAAGTACTTGATTGGCTTTAGGTGACATCATAGGAATTTCTGGGCAGATGACTATTGCTCTAATCATGCAGAGAAGAGCTCTATGTGAGGTAGTCTCAACACTCAAATTAAACATTCTCAGTGTGTGACTAATCTTGGACTTGAGCACAGATTGATGACCACATTTAAATGATTGGTATCAGTGAGCAGTACATAAGTTTCTGCAGGCTTGCTTGACTTTACAGCTTATCACAAACATGACAGTGATTTATGTGAATTCATAATATTATTATAAAACCTTCATAATTATGGATTGTTGGTTAAAATCAGAATCAACAGTGAACCTGAAAAATAGTAATAATACAGATCACATGAATTAATTATAGCTTACTAAATGCAGTTTAGGACGAAAACTGTTCCACTGCAGGGCCCGGGGAGGTGGTGTAAAAGGTGGTTTGAAGGTTAGAATCCAAGGAATTGGCTCATTTGCAATTCCTAATTTTCCTTCTATTTTTGTTTTCTACTTTCTTTTATCCTAATTTAGGGTTTCTTTTGAGAGACACCTGAAACTTCATATGTAATTGGGGAAATTAATTGGTTCCTTCTTTCTGAATCATCTCTGTTGTATGTTTTTCTGTGTCTGTGGACTAAATAAAGGTTCCTTCCTTCACTACCAAACATATAAGAGAAATTGTTAAGTTCTTTCCCACAGAATCTAAAGTAGAAATTCAGTGTCTATTTTAATATTATTTCATTGTTACTTAAAAGTACAAAATTTGTTTGTATATCCTTTTTGCATCTTTGAAGTGTGCCCAAGTATACTATTCTATCACAACTATTTGTGCTCTATATTGTCTTTCCATAGACCTTCTTTCAAAAAATATTGCTGTCAACCAAGTACAGAGCTTCAGGATTGTACAATGAGCACAGGAGACAGGTGTAGGATGCTGACAATTTCAATACAAAACTGTCTACATAGAAAAGATTATGTCTCAAAGCAATAACAACAATTTTTTTGGGGGGTCCGGTTGTGGGGCCTGAATTCTGGGCCTGGGCGCTGTCCCTCAGCTCTTCAGCTCAAGGCTAGCGCTCTACCACTTGAGCCACAGCACCACTTCCAGCTTTTTTCCTTTTGCTTATGTGGTGCTGAGGAATCGAACCCAGGGCCTCAGGCATGCATGGCAAGCACTCTACCACTGAGCCACCTTCCTAGCCCCAACAACAATTTTTAAAAACCCTCATGATCTACTGAAATGAGAGGAGCTTTGATGAAATAGAAATTGAAATATATAATGACATGTCTAAAAACACAGAACAAACTATATTTTTCAGGCATAATAAAAATAAAATGCTGTCAAAATTTAACTGTAGTAAATATACACATATCATCTCTCTGTCTGTCTGTCTATCTCCAATGATGCAAAGAGTCTAATGAAACTCATTGAACACTGTCAGGAAAAAGGTGGAGGAGGCCTGATCTCTGGGCCTGGGCGCTGTCCCTAAGCTCTTCAGATCAAGGCTAGCACTCTACCACTTGAGCCACAGCATCACTTCTGGCTTTTTTCTTTTTGCTTATGTGGTACTCAGGAATCGAACCCAGGGCCTCGAGCATGCAAGGCAAGCGCTCTACCACTGAGCCACCTTCCCAGCCCATAGGTGAAGTTTTTGGCAAAGTAAACTGTACACTTGTATGGAAATATCACAGTGAAATCCCCTTGAGTTATTAATATATGCTAATTAAAAATAAAAATTTAGATACTTTAAAGTTTACAATTAGTGACACCTTGAAAGTTCACATTCTGAGTGTTTATACTTAACCACCACAAACTGAGTCTTAGCTACAATGGTAGAGTTAGCTAAACACACAACACAAGTTTTTGTTGGCCCATGTTCTTACTGTATGCCCTTCCACCAGGCAGCCATTCCCAAACTGTAGGCTACGTATTACCATGGCCAATGCCACAGTAGAACAAGGATCATAGTTAAGTTATACATATGATGCTCATATTTAAAGTCTATAGCCACTTCCTTTAACAGGACAGAGCAATTTAATTGTTCAAGGTGTGAAGTGAAAGTTTCCCTGCCAGATTTAGCACGGAAGTTAATTTTTTCTGTCACTATGATGGGAAACTTAACGAAAGTGCTAAAAATTGGAGTCAAGAAACTGAAGAGAGAGACCGAAGGGCCATCTAAGCACCATCAAAACTAATCCATTTTGGGCTTTATTGGCTTTTGTATCCAAATTTTTTTTTTTTTTGTCGGCCGTGGGGCTTGAACTCTGGGCTTGGGCGCTGTCCCTCAGCTCTTCAACTCAAGGTGAGTGCTCTACCACTTGAGCCACAGCCCCACTTCCAGTTTTCTGGTGGTTTATTGGAGATAGGAGTCTCATGGTCTCTCCTGCCCGGGCTGGCTTTGAACCGCGATCCTCAGATCTCAGCCTCTTGAGTAGCTAGGATTACAGGCGTGAGCCACCAGCGCCAGGCTTGTATCCAAATTTTTATTTCCATCAATAGAGAACAGTGTGAACTTCTTTTTTCGACATAATGCCTTGTACATCTCATTGTTGCAATGGGTCCAACCTGTATCCCTATTTAAACAATTTGTTTTTTCCCTTCCCCTCCACAAATTATATCAACATCAAATACAGTGAAAGCAGGGCTTATACCATGGGGGAGGGACATACAAAGCAACAAAGAAATCATCTTATAAATATGTTGGAAACAATTGCAAGAAAGAAAAAAAAAACATTTGAATCCTTATCTTGGGTTGGGGACACTTGTGGTAGGTGGGTGTGGGAGTGGGAGGTGGAGAGGGGAAGGGAAGGTATGGGGAAACAAAGGAGGAGGCAACAATGTTTGATAAGAAATGTACTCACTATCTTGCCCATGTAATTGTAACCCCTCTATATGGTATTTTCACAAAAAAAAAAAAAAAACAGAACAGTGTGGCAATGGATTTGAATCCTGTGTCTGATTGTGCTTGGATTTAGAAAGATTAAAGAACTGCTTGTTTAGCAAATTTATCAAATAATGGATTACATCTCAAGTGTTTCCACATGAGCTTAAATTCTAACTAAAATTACCTTTTGTGGAAATAATAAGGCATTTAGGAGGACAACTACTTGTTTCCTGCTTGTGTGTGTGTGGGGGGGTGTGGGTGTGGGTGTGGGTGTGGTGATGGTAGGGCTTGAATTTAGGGCCTGGAGGCTATCCCTGATCTTTTCTTTTCTCAAGGCTAGCACTTTACCACTTGAGCCACACCTCCACTTTGGGACTTTTGGTACTTAATTGCAGATAAGAGTCTCACAGGCTTTCATGCCCAGCAGTCTTTGAACCATAATCCTCAGATTTCAGCCTCCTGAGCATCTGGGATTTCAGGGGTGAGCCACCATACCTAGCTTTTGTTTCCTGTTTTAATTGTTTGTCCAGCAGCCTTCATAAATCCCTTTAACTCTATAACATATCAAATTGATGTTACTTCAAAAGCATAAGATAGGTGCTAAGTCTCCAATTTTAATATAAAAAAGTTGAAAAGCAATTTCTACTATTTAAACTAATTTCATACCAACATAAGATTGTATTATATACAGTTGTGAAAATCTGTAATAGTGGTTTTTGCCTGGAAACTTTTTGCATAGGTGCAGAGAGACTGAAACATGAATATATTAAGATAAATTTCAGCAAGATTAAGTCAAGGAAGGATTAAAGTTTGAGTGTTTGTAATACAATTCTGGTGGTGTTCCTCAGTTAAGGGATTAAAACTTTCACAATGGTAGATAATAATGAAAACATCTTATCAGATATACAGCAAAAGCTGGAAACAATGGAGGGTATTTCCAGTCAAGTGTTTGCAGCACTGAATATATAAATGCTGCAGATATGACCAAGAACATCAGAATCTTTGGCTTGAACCAATTTTTCTTGTACTGAAGCTGCTAATAAGTAGAGCAAGAGGAAGCCTTTAGGCTCTAGCATGAGCCTAAAATATTTAATAAGCTTCTTGGTCCTCTAATGCTTCTGAAATTATTTGCCTAAAGTATATCTTCTCTCACAAATCAATACTGAGGAGTTCAAGTAATAATTTGAGCGCCACAGGGTGAAGAAGGGAGATTTCTAAGGATTCAGATCATATCATAGAGGCCAAGTCTTAAATTAGAGGTTAGAATACTGTTTCTTTAGGCATACTAAATAAACTGCATGTTAGAGCAGAAAAATTAGCACTCTACTATGCACAATAGTCAAGCAATCTTGGAAAATGTAAAATGCTATTATATTTAGGTGTTGAAGTTCTGAGTCAGTTGAAACAAACGCATATTTGGCATGCATAAGGCCCTGTGTTCAGTCCCAAGTATCATAAATAAAAATATTATTTAGAAATATTGCCAGGCTTAGTGATAGTATGTGCCTGTAATCCCAGTTCTCAGGAGGTGGAGAAAGAATGATCAAGAGTTTAAGGCCAGCCTGATCTCTATAAGGAGTTTTTGTATCAAAACAAGACAAAACAGGTTAACAATCACATAACTGTTAAGAACAGTCTCATTTTTCTTTCTTCCTTTTTTTTTTTTGGTAATTCTAGAGCTGTCTTATCATTTTAACCAAGAAGTAATGGAAGAAAGTCTCAGTATACTCAAAGACAAGATATATTTTCCCCAAGTGAGAAAATGAACCTAAGAAAAACATTTATATGCTGTTTCAGGAAATCTTGTATCCCTTTTGAGTTCTAGCTTACGTTTTATTATCTGATAGTTATAATGTATTTATAGACAAATTGTTGAATGGGAATTATTTTTTGGAAAAGGATTCATCCAAAATAATTGAAAGAATACATCTCTGAGTTATTTGTACACTCATGGTCAGCATTTCACACGCCACACACACACACACACACACAATTCAACATTAAAAAGGAAGAAAAATTTGACATGTTAGTATGTGGGTGAAAACTGTATGATATACTCCAAATAATAAATCAAAGAGAATACTATATATTCCCATTTATGTAAGGTATTAATAGAGTAAAAATTACAAGCAAACAAAGGAATGGCTATATCAGTAGGTGGTTGGTCATAGGAATAAGTAAATAATAATTTTTAAAGACAATTTTAATGTGTCTATTTAAACAATGAACCACACTATTATAGAATACATATAAGGGACAAAGAATTAATATGATAAAAGAAACTAACAAACCTATTGCCCCATTTCATTGTATACATGGTTTCATTTTGTAACAAGACTAGGTATAATGTTTAGTATGAATGTCATACATAACTTTATTATTTATAGTTCTCTTGTTGCACAATAGTTCAGTGGACTTGTTCATCTTACATATTTGCTGCTCTTCATTCTCAGAACTACATCTCTTCCATTTCATTTCTGATGACGAATTATTATTCAAAATGATATGGAGATGGACATTGGAGATGATTGCATGACTATCAGTTTTTAATGTCTTGAAAACATAAATGCAGTATTTATGGTAAATTTTATATGCATGATATTGAAATATAAGTGGGGAAATGCATATAGATTGAGCTAAAGGAAAGGAGAAGAGTCAGATATATGTTTAATGGGAGTTGAGTTTTAAAGAAAAGCTACATCCTTTAAATTACGCTTATGTGTCAGAAAAAGTATCTGTGGACTTCTATAATTTCTGAAACATAAAGGCAAGCAGATATTTCAATATACAGTGACGATTACACTGAAGAAAGCAAAATAAAAAATCAATAGTGAAATATATATTTAAGACGCAGGGCACGGACATTTGGGGAGGGGAAGTGAAATAACAAAAAGCTGAAATAAGAATACGGGTTGACTCATTGTAACAATGAGATATACAAGACACTGTGTTGAAAACACTTTACAGCTTGGGGGATAGGAGAGTTAGAGAGATGGGGAAGGAAGGGATAGTAAGGGAAAAGCAAAGGAGGAGGTAACAATGCTCGATAGGAAATGTACTCATTACCTTACTCATGTAACTGTAACCCATCTATACAGTATCTTTACAATAAAAAACATTAAAAATTTAAAGGGAAAAATATGCTAACTCACTTGTGACACAAAACCTTCATTTCAAGAAACCATAGGCATTGTAGCAGAGGCAAGAAGAATAAATAAGGATAAGAGTTCAAGATATAGGGAGGCGACAAGATGGCGGAGGAGAAGCTGGAATCTGAACAAGCTCTCGCATAGAAAGCAGTTTTAGA
>NW_012267305.1:5500625-5509613 GCF_000151885.1 Dipodomys ordii
TGCAATGCTTGGTAAGAAATGTACGCATTATCCTGCCCATGCAATTGTAACCCCTCTGTACAGTATGTTCACAAATAAAATAAAATTAAATTAAAAAAAAAGAATAAGAGTTCAAAGAAAAAAAAAGAGGAGGTAAAAATGCTTGAAAGGAAATGTACTCATTGCCCTACTCATGTAACTTTAGCCTAGTTGTACAGTATTTTTACAGTAAAAATATATAAAATCAATAGTGAATAGTAGAGTTGAAGGTATGGTTGTGAGGAAAGAAGCAGCAAAAAAATCTAAATTTTAGTGTTTTTCCTATTTTATTTATGGCCTTCAGACCTTGGTCTAAGCTTTTTCCTAAATAGGCTTTGCACAGGAAGAATAGGAATGGTAGGACGGAGTATTTCCTGTGTCTAGGATATTCAATTATTTTGGTTTTCAAATGATACTAATTAATTTAAAGTGGGGAGTGAATGGGGTTTATTTTAAGGATGTGGCTTCACAAGTAAATTCTATTATCTTGTACCTATAAGAGTCTGTGGAACTTTAACGAACATGTGGAAAGTGAATGTGGAAAGTGTCAAGGGGTAAGAGAATTGTGTGTGTGTGTGTGTGTGTGTGTGTGTGTGTGTGATATGATTTTTCAGGGATGCTCCTGGGAGAAGAGTTAAGAACCTTAAGAATTATTTCCATAAATACAAAATATCAACCTAGAATACATTCAAATCTCTGCTTATTATATTAATGAGGGTTTAGTGACAACAAAAAAATTATGCTTAACATCTGGAATGAAATGCAAAAGACCGAGAAACCATATATTAAATCTACCCCCATCACTTCAATGATTTGATTAGTAATAGGATTACCATGGGAGAAGATGAGATATTGTTGGATTAAGCAATTTCTGAACCTGTCAGAAATTATGGTGGATGCCCATTGACTAGAATTTTCACCCACTGTGTTTAAGTTTGCCTAGTATGAGGTCATCTTTGAAAAGGGAGTGAGTGAAGTGAACTTAGTGATATTAATTTTTTTCTTTTTGGACAAACCTAAGCCTAATGTTCACTTTCTTTTAAACAGCTACACATGTCCAAATTTATAGAAAATGAGGATGGCCTGAGTATCAATTAGAGAACTGTTAGGTTATTTTGTAAAGATTTACCTTTATGAGACTGTGGGTCACCCTGGTACCATAATAAAATGAATTTCAGAGAGAAGGGAAGTTTTACAATTAATATGATGTGCAAGGATAGTTTGCCTACATTTATCATGGAGTGCCTTGATGAAAGCAAGAAATAAAGCTGATGACATGCTATTAATCTAAGGCTAGACCTGAACAATCTGTCCTGATATTTTTTACCTCTTGCTTATCCTCAGTACACTCCTACACTTATGCATGCATGAAGAAACATGAAGACATTTTCATTTTGGGTCTACAGGTATGTGTGTATGTGTGTATACCTGTGTATTTGTGTTTAAAGAAACTATCTTTTGCTGCTAAGAAAAAAAAAGAGATTGAGATTTTTTCTGTCAGCGCTTTGATCAGTCAGCTTCAGAAGAAAAGGCCATGGGAATTGTGACTGAAAGATGTTATCTGTGATGTGTGCTATTTATAATTTAGCTTTTTTATACATTTCTAATTTTCAGCCACTTTATTCCCAAAATATCTAGATGTATCTACCGGTTCAGTGAGGAACTGAACTATTGATATCGATCTGGATACCCTAGGTAATATGCTCCTGGCACTAAACTCAATTATTGAGTATATCTCTAAGTTTTTTCTAACTTGTGTGAGAGAAAGATTTCATTGTATTAAGGCAGATCCAGATCAAGGTGTGAAAGAAGTCATTGAAGGGAAGTGTTGTAGCTTTGTGTCCTTGCTTAACACATATGGCCAAAGACATAAAAATCTAGCAGAACCTGAGTAGCAGGTGAAAATAGATTGGGTTTGGAACAAGTGAACAAATACAAGAGAATTGAGGGTGCTAAACATTACGGAAAGGATGTTGGAATACATAAAGAATAGTGAGAGGCAAAGGACGAAGACAGAAGTGACTTTGATGTGTGGGTTGGTGAAGATATGATACTTGATAGGGACCCCTAAGCATTTGAGCAGCCTCAGATAAGGTACAGTGTGATTGCTGATAGCCAGATTAAACACAAACTGAGATGCCTTTTTTCAGTTTTCTCACCAGATGAAATAAGAAAACACATTGCTTACAAGAAAACTTGAATATTTGGGAAGAAAAAGTTCCAAGAAATGAACTACTAGGGACTAGCTATACTTCCAAATTACTGTTAAGACATTTTGTCACTTTTCAAAGATAGTGAACCAAGTTATTACTGTACTGGAAGGAAGAACATACAGTAAGTGAGAGAAGAGGGTGGAGGATCCCTTTCAGGACAATGAAAACTGACCAAGTGGCTAACAGCCTATTTGAATACAGGAAGACTTTAAAGGAGCTTGAAAAAGTCGCATATGATTACTAATTCATATAATCTTTGCCCAAGAAGACTAAACAATTTCCTTTTTTTTTAATTGTAAAGAATGTTATTCCAAGATTTTTCTTTGTATGTTCACTTTTACAATGTCTCTTTTTTTGATAAAAGTGTTTTTATTTATTTATTTTCTTCTTTTTTATTGTGAAAATACTGTACAGAGGGGTTACAATTACATGGGCAAGATAATGAATACATTTCTTATCAAGCAATCCTCCTTTGTTTCCCCTTCCCATACCTTCCCATGCGCCCCCCCATCCTCCCGCTCCCTCCTCCCCCCGCCCCCCCCGCACCAAACACATTTATAAGATTATTTCTTTGTTGCTTTGTATGTCCCTCCCCCACAGTATAACCCCTGCTTTCACTGTATTTAATGTCAATATAATTTGTGGAGGGGAAGGGGAAAAACAAACCGTTTAAATAGGGATACAGGTGGACCCGTTGCAACAATGAGATGTACAAGTCGTTATGTCGAAAACGAACTTTACAACTTTACAGACTAGACAATTTCTGTAAAAAAAAAAAAACCTCCAATCTTGGAGCTGAGGAAAGCAGAAGAAACCTTATAGAAAAGGCAATGCAACGTCTCATTGTCCAAAGCACTGGGTACTGCGTTTTAGTGTATAATATTCTAGAGAATTGATTCTAGGAACAAGTTTACTAAAGACTTAACAGAAGAGGATATCAAAGGATTCACAAGACATTGTTACCTGGGCTGAGGTTGATACCATGGGTGCCTTGGAAGTGGAAACTGTCAAGTGGTAAAATCTGATTACATGACTCTGAAAACATAGAAAACAAATGCAAAAATTTGTACACAAGACTCTACCAAACTTAAAGCTTTCAGTGTATCAAAAACGATAGATAAGGGTTGCGAACGTGGCTCAGTGGTAGAATGCTTGCCTTGCATGCATGAAGTCCTATATTTGATTCCTCAGCAGCACATAAACAGAAAAAGATGAAAGTGTCACTGTGGCTCAAGTGGTAGAGCACTTGCCTTGAGCTGAAGAGCTGAGGGACAGCACCCAGGCCCAGAGTTCAGGCCCCATGACAGGCAAAAATAAAAAATAGTTAAGGCAAGGCACTGGTGCCTCATGCCTATAATCCTAGCTACTCAGGAGGCTGAGATCTGAGGATCCTGGTTCAAAGCCAGTCTGGGCAGGAAAGTCCGTGAGACTCTTATATCTAAATAATAACCAGAAAATCAGAAATGGCACTGTGGCTCAAGTGGTAGAGCGCTCTCCTTCAGCTGAAGAACTGAGAGAAGCACCCAGGCCCAGAGTTCAAGCCTCACAACCAACAACATCAACAAAAAGATAGTTAAAAAATGATGATCTACAGAATAGGAGACAATATTTGCAAAGTATTTATCAGTTAAGAACTCTTTTTTTGTAGTTTTGCATTTTATGTGTTTCCATTGAAAAATATTGTACAGAGTGGTTACAGTTACATGAGTAAGGTAATGAGTACATTTCCAATCAAGCATTGATACCTCCTCCTTGGTTTTTCCCCTACCATCCCTTCCCTCCCCAACTCCCCAACTCCTTCTTTGCCCCAACTTGTAAAATTCATTTTCAACATAGTGTCTTGTACATCTCATGTTACAACGAGTAAACCTATGTCCTTATTTCACATTTAAGAATTCTTAATAATCTTAACCACAGAAGGATAACAATAATCACATGTACAAAGGACTTGAATAGACATGTTTTAAAAAGAGATCACCAGAAATATACAACTATTATGTCATCAGGGAAATGCAAAGAAAAGCAAGAATGAGAATAGTATTTCAAAGCCATTCAGTGGTCTCTTGTAGAAAAAACTAAAATTCTCCAAACTATAACACCTAGAAAATAAGAATTATTGGAAAAGATGCTCAGAAATTGGATATTTTGTATACTATTGGTAGGATTATAAAATAACTTTATTGCAATAGAAAACAATACTGAGATTCTCCCCAAAACTAAAAACTAATAAAAAAGAATTACTTTATAACACAGCAATTCTAATTGTGGATGTATTTTTAGAACTAAGAGTAAGATTTTGAAGAGATATCAGCTTTTCCTTTTCATTATAGAATTTTTCCCAATATCTAAAAGGTAGGAAAAATAAACAGGTCCATTTTAATGAGGAATAAGTAATGAAAATTTGTTATTGATCTATGATGAAATGTCACTAAGATATAAAATATATCTTCCTATTTGCAATACCAGGGAAACAGATCAAACACAGAAGGACACTGATGTATAACCTGATTTATATGAAGTATCAAGAGTAGTCAAATTCACAGAAATAGAAAATTGCCAAGAGTTTGAGGAAGAGGCAGGTGAAGAATTGTTTAATGATCATAGGCTTTCAATTTTGAAAAATGCAAAATTCCCGGAAATTGTTCACACAAAAATACATTCTTCAATGCTATTAAAAGTATTAAATTATTAAGGTAGTAATGTTCAAATTATGTAGCTTTGTTTTTTTTTACCACAATTTGAGGTACTAAAACATTTGGAAATAAGTAAAGAGCAAAGTAAGGAGAAATTATATGAAAGGATTATTTCAGGACAATGAATGGGAATACTACAATGAAAACAGATCATGTCTCAAAGATAAGGTAGGAGAGAGCTTTTACTTTTACAAGGAGTAAGCCAAGGTACAAAGGTCCAGGTGGGAGACTCTGGAATAAAAGAATCTGGTGAAGGAATAGATGAGAAAGTTTTAGAGAATAAGCTCATGCAGTCTTAAGAATACAACTGAGGGACTCTATGCTTGCTCCAGAGAAAGAGAAGAGAGAATATCTTGACAAAATTTGATTTTAGCTAGGTGTCTGTGACTCAGGCCTGTAATCCTAGCTACTCAGGAGGCTGAGATCTGAGGATTGTGATTCAAAGCTAGCCCCAACAGGAGAGTTTTTGAGACTCTTATCTCCAATAAACCACTCAGAAAACTGGAAGTGGCACTGTGGCTCAAGTGGTAGAGCACTAACCTTGAGCTTAAGAGCTGAGGGAAGTGCCAAGGCCCAGAGTTCAAGTCCTAAGACTGACAAAAATGATTTTGGTTATTAAACTCACTATTCTAATTAGTAAAGATAAAATAGTTCTATTCATAATTTCTCAAGAAAATAATGAGAATTTGAAACCTCTGTCTGGCCTTCAAAAGGAGGGAAGAAGGTGGAGTCATCTGCCAGCTTCATTTATAGAAACATGTTCTTTTATTGATTTCAATTTTGGTATATAAGGATCATGTCTATCTATTAGTTAATTTGTTTGGAAATGATATCAAGGAATTGTCAGTTTTCCTATATACTGATAAATACTATATTCAAAATTGCTTGCACTTAATGTTACATCAATGGAATCTTAGACAATTATTTGTCATAAAGTCATATAATTATGTTTACTATATTAGTATTTGATTTGGCACCACTTTTTATTTGTTTTACTTATTTATTTATTTATTGTGAAAATACTGTACAGAGAGGTTACAATTACACGGGCAAGATAATGAGTACATTTCTTATCAAGCATTGTAGCCTCCTCCTTTGTTTCCCCTTCCCATCCCTTCCCATCCTCCCCTGGTTCCCACCCGATTCTCCCCTCCCTCTCCTCCCTGTACCAAAGTTGGAAAGTTCATTTTCGACATAACTTCTTGTACATCTCTGCTTTCATTGTATTATTTTATTTTTTAAATAAGTTTTTTTTAATTGTGAAAATACTGTACAGAGGGGTTAAAATCACATGGGCAAGATAATGAGTACATTTCTTATCAAGCATTGTAGCCTCCTTTTTTTCCCCCAACCATCCCTTCCCTTTCCCCCCACAACTACATTCCCTCCTCCACACAGCCCCCCCCCCGCCGCCTAAATTGTAAAAGTGGCATCACTTTTAAAAAGGAAGAAACTAATCAAGTGTGGTGGCGAATGTCTGTAATCCCAGCTACTTGGAACACTGAGATTGGTAATAACTTTTTTTGACATTTTAAGGAAAAGTTTACAAAAGTACATTGCACCCAATAAAACTTGGTGTGGTGACAGGTATTTATCATCCTATGACAGATATGTAAGTTACTGTTGCTCAGGAGAGACTGTGGAAAAGTAATACTTTATTTGAAAACAACTAAAGCACAAAGTTCTGTGTTGTGACTCAAGTCTCACTTATACAGAAGTGCAACAAAAATAATAGGAAAAGAACAAAAAAGTGCAAATGTATTTCTCTTTTGTGAATTTCTTCTATCTTATAGCTTTTTATATCTCATATTATATATATAGACATAAAATGTTACCCTGTTAGAAGAAGTAATTGTTCATATAAACTTACTCCTTTTCCTGGTGTTTATTACACATGAAATTATCATTACTTATTCTTTATCCTATTTTTAAGTTTGATCTTATCTTGGAAGAATATTACTAATATTTTACTTCATTTTATAAATTCTCACATATCAAGCCATAGAATTATAGGGTTTGAGGGAATCTGAGTGTGTATTTTACTGTAATTAATGCTTGATATTGTGTCCTAGATCTCCCCAAAGTATGTGGTTAAGGAAAATTTATCTAACCTGTCTCAATGGCCTTTATAACATCAAAATATCATAGCACCTCCATTTGCTTTCCAGATTTGCAAGCAGCCATAAACATAATAGCATAGTGTGAGAAGAAAATTGAACTAACAAAATTAAATATTACTTACTTTCTAAAGGAGAAATGCTTAAACTGCTTGCACAGATCATAGAGTAAGTTGATAGAAAGTCACAGATTCAGATTTCATGATCTCCCCAGTGGAAACATCAGCACCATATAGGTGAGAATTCTTGCTTTTGAAGGAACCCCAGAAAATTGTTATGTAACATGACTAATGACTTTTTTTACAACTGCTGAAGGAATCTGATAAATACGATAGTTATCAGAAGTGTGAACTTTACCTTTGAGGAATCACCTTGAGGATAGAGAGACTCCAGAGACAGAGATTAATCCAATTACAGGTCAATACTTACAAATTTTATGTGCAAAATATTTGAGCAAAAGTAAATAAAAAGAGGATGATGGTGGCTCCACCTGTTATCCTAGCAACTCAGGAAGCTCAGATCTGAAGATAACAGTTCAAATACAGCTTGGTCAAGAAGCACATGATACTCTTACCCACCAGAAAACTGGAAGTTGTGCTGTGACTCAAAGTGGTGTAGAGTTATTCTTGAGCAAAAATGCTCAGGGACAGTGCTCAAGCTCTTAGTTCAAGCCCCAAGACCAACAAAAGAAAAGTAAATCATAAAAACAAAACATGTCAATAAGTTTGTCTGTTGATCTAAACCAACTTGATGATTCAGTAATTTAAAGCTTATTTCAGTTGAAAGGAAGACATTGGTAGCTAGAGAGTTTGGGGTGTACATTTCTTTTTACACAACCCTACTGTCAAATCTTTCTTAGCAAGTGATATGCTATAATAAAAGGAATTATAAGACAAAATTCTGACAAGTATAAAAACTTCTATCACTAAAACTGTCAAGGAATACCCATATAAATCTCTTTATATGCCTGTAAGGATGAGTGTTGTCTGAATTTAGGTAATATGCCTTCTCATGGCATTGCAGTTCTAAGTTATTTCTGAGTGCAGTGATACTTCAATGGAGGGTCTTGTTGTCAGAAAGATGATGGGATTTTGTTATGAAATGTGTTGAAGAATGCTTTGCTACTATTTGTCAAGATAGTCAATCAAAGAAACAGGGTAAAAATGGAAAGAAGAATTGGTTAATTTACTGTAATGGTACAAATAGAAGGCCAGAAAGACCTTGTATTGGTTTGTTAATGCTGTGGTAGAAAAGTACCACAAACTGGGAGGTTTGAACCTCAGAAATGCTTTCTCTCATTATTCGAGGGAACAAAAGCCAACAGCAATACAATGGTTGGTAGAGTCATTACTTCTGAAGATGTCACTGTTATGTTTATGTATTGAAGACCTCTGTTTTCTCAAGGCTACATAGCAATTTTGTAATTCTTTGCTTTGTAGAGATATCACAGTGGTCTCTGTCTTCATATTCCCAAATCATTCTCCATTTGTGTGTGTGTGTGTGTGTGTGTGTGTATTGTGTGTGCGTGCAAATGTGCATGTGAGTTTGTACATGTAGTAATGTGTGTGTTATTTTCATGAAGCCATCAGGCAGGAAGAAGGCATAATCCACCTTATTTTACATTTAATACTTTTTAAAAATTCTTTATTTTTAAATTATTGTGAAAGTACCGTACAGAAGGGTTACAATTACATGGGCAAGGTAATGAGCACATGTCTTTTTTTCTTTTTCTTTTATTATTATGAAAATAACACACAGAGGATTTACAATTACATGGGCAAGATAATGAGTACATTTCTTATCAAGCATTGTTGCCTTCTCCTTTGTTTCCCCTTCCCATCCCTTTCCATTTCCTCCGCCCGCCTCCTTCTGCCCCCCAACCCCCCCCCCCCAACCCCCCACTCCCACCCCCGCGCCAAAGTTGTAAAGTTCATTTATTGACATAAT
>NW_012267305.1:5509663-5527647 GCF_000151885.1 Dipodomys ordii
CGCGCCAAAGTTGTAAAGTTCATTTATTGACATAATGTCTGGTACATCTTATTGTTGCAATGGGTCCACTTGTAACCCTATTTAAACAGTTTGTTTTTTTCCCTTCTCTACCACAAATTATACCAACATCAAATACAGTGAAAACAGGGGTTATATCGTGGGAGAGGGACATACAAAGCAACAAAGAAATCATCATATAAATACGTTAGAAACAATCGTAAGAAATAAAAAACATTTGAGTCCTTATCTTGGGGTCCATTTCACCTAACATCAACTTATCTGACTGTTTCTGCTAGACTCAGACATATACTAGTTATTGCAAATAAGGTAAACCATGGGACCTTTGTTTCTTTGGGCCTGGCTTACTTCACTTAATATAATTTTTTCCAGGTCTTTCCAGTTCCTAACAATTGGGGCAATGTCATTCTTTCTGATGGAGGCAAAGAATTCCATTGTGTATATAGACCACATTTTCTTGATCCATTCACCTACTGAGGGGCATGTGGGTTGGTTCCATATCTTAGCTATGATAAATAATCCTGCAATAACCATAGTTGTGCTGGTAGCGTTGTTTGTGATCATTTGGGTAAATTCCCAAAAGTGGGATTGCTAGGTCATAGGGGAGCTCTATGTGGAGTCTTTGAGGAACCTCTGTACTAGTTGCAAAGTGGTTGAACAAGTTTACACTCCCAACAACAATGCAGTAAGGTTCCTTTCTGTACACATCCCCTCTAGCATTTGTTGTTATTAGAGTTCTTGATTATAGCCATTCTAACTGGGATGAGGTGGTATCTCAATGATGTTTTGATTTGCATTTCTTTTTTGGCTAGGGAAGTTGAGCATTTCTTCATGTGTCTATTGGCCATCCTTCTTTCCTCTTTAGAGAAGTTTCTCTTTAAGTCTTTAGTACAGTTTTTAAAAATTCTTATCTACAAAGTGCAGTCATTTTATCCAATACCCATTTTATACAAGTTGAATTATATAACTTGATAGGGATGGGAAAGGAATTATGGGGGAGAATGATGGGAGGGATGACATTGAACAAGGTGCATTTTACTTATAACCTGACATATAGAACTGTTACCGTTTTTTGGTCAGTTGTAGGACTTGAACTCTGAGACTAGGTGCTGTCCTTGAGCTCTTCAGCTCAAGTCTAGCACTCTACCACTTGAGCCACCACTCCACTTCCAGCTTTTTTGCTTATGTGGTGCTGAGGAATCGAATCCAGGGCCTCATGCATGCGAATCAAGCGCTCTACCACTGAGCCACTTTTCCAGCCCCTGAATATGTTTTTAAATTTTTCTTTTTCTGAAACACTTTTTCTCTGGCTGGAAACTTTATATCATTTGTTCTGTTCAATTGCCTAAATTCTGAATTCTATTTGCTACCTCATTGTAATCTACATCTTTGCTCGATCCTGCATGATAAATCTCAAATAGAATACCTTTACCAACATGAGAACATACGTTAGTTATTCAATTTGTATTATACATGACAACATGACACTTATCTGTGTCACTTTTAGGCACCCTGAGGATAGCTACATGAAAAAAAAAAAGAAAGAAAGACTTATGGTCCTACTCCATCTCATACCCTGGAAACCATTTGATGGTATTGCTTCATACAAATGTCTAATTATGAGTCGGGAGCCGGTGGCTCACATCTGTAATCCTAGCTACTCAGGAGACTGAGGATCTCGGTTCAAAGCCAGCCTGGGCAAAGAAAGTGCGTGAGACTCTAATCTCCAATAAACCACTAGAAAACTGAAAGTGGTGCTGTGGCTCAAGCAGCAGTAGAGCGAGCGCTCGCCTTGAGCTGAAGAGCTGAGGGATAGTGCCCAAGCTCAGAGTTCAAGCCCCACGACCAACCAAAAAAAAAGTATAATTACCTCATATGGATTTATTTAATGATTTTATGTTGAAAATTTCTGCCTACTTAATATACTGTATATTAATATAATAACCTCTCATATATTAATGTATGTATTTTACATTTATAGAGTAATATATTTATTATATAAACATCTGCCTGTTAATATATAACTGCATTAGAGATTATATATTGTTAATTTCCAATATTGTCTGTATACCTTCTGTAAAGGATATGCATAAATTAAACTTACTTGACATATTCATTGTCAAGTGTTTCATTACAAATATTACCATATACTTTGTGGCTTAAAATAGCACCCATTTCATGTTGCAGTTTAGTGGATTCCAAAGTTCAAGTGGACTCCACTGGTTCCCTGTTCACAAAGCTAAAATCAGACTTTTGACTGAGTTGAGTGCCTATGTGGAGACCCTGTATTATTAATACACACACGAAACAACATATGGGTACTCATATCTGATACCTATTGTTATTTGCTAATTGATCTTTCTGCTCCTTTTCTGAAACTGTACCTGTTTTTGTCCAGTCATGCTGGAGAGAATGGAATTGTCATCCATTAGTGAACTGGCAGTTGTGTCTTCCTCTAGTAAATGCTCTCAGGGCTGTCTCAACTTAACAAGAGGTTTCTACACTGCTTCTTGACATAGTCATTGGGATGTCATGGGGAGCCTGGTTTGGCTTTTTTAAAATACAGTAACTGCAGTTTTAAATGGATGATGTAAACTCTTCCTTGATTGACTGGATATGTGACACAATCCCAGCTCTTTTTAAATGACTGAGAAATGTTTTTGCAGTTTGGAGGACCTGGGTCATAAGGTGGTATTTCAAATAGGCCCAAGAAGGCAGGGCATTTGCATAGATACATGCCTTTGCTGTTTAGATTTTTTGAACTGAAATGTTTCTGATTTCTGTAGTAAACCACAGCTAAGTTCATCATAATTACTCTGTCTCTCTGCTTCATATGGACCTGGAAAACTGAAAATTGTTTCAGATAACATGTAGGTTGGGATGACTGTACAATCCTTAGCAATTAAGAGAAAGAGGGTCTGTAGACAATGTCCAATGTACTTCGCTGTGCAGCTTGGTTCTGCAGATTTCAGAGATCACAAATTACCAATAACATTCAATGGGAAGCCTCAATCCAGGTGTGGCTTCCTCTTCCCACATCATGGTGAGTGAGAAATGTCTATCAAGAAATACAAACAATGCCTTCCTTTGGCAGATTCCTAACTCTTTCTCTTCCTGACTAAGTTAGATAGTTATTTCCTTTACAGGTTGGTTGTGGTTGTATACTTGTAATTAATTTAAGACTTGAACAAAAGCATACTTCTTTGGCCATTATACTATTTTAAAATACTTAAGTTTGGACAATAGGAAGTTTTATTTATAATACTTAAATTTGTTCAGGAAAGCAACTCCTTTTGTGATAGCCAAACAAAAAACAAAATACCTAGGGCTAACTAAAGAGGTGAAGGACCTCTATGGTAAAAACATTAAAAACCTGAAAAAGGAAATTAAAGCAAAACTAAGAAAGTGGAAAAACCTCCCATGCTCCTTGATGGGGAGAATTAACATCGTGAAAATGGCAATACTGCCAAAGGCTGTCTACAAATTCAATGCAATACCTGTCAATATCCGGACTTTATTCTTCAGTGAAATAGCAGAAGCAATCCAAAAATTTATATGGAACAATCAAAGACCCCAAATAGCACAAATAATCCTTAACAGAAAGATCAGTGCTGGAAGAATATCAATACTAAATTTCAAACTCTATTACAAAGTCATAGTAATCAAAACAGCTTAGTACTGACACAAGACTAGACCTGAGGATGAATGAATAGGATTGAAGACCCAAAAAGGTACCTACAGACCTATGGCCATCTAATCTTCAATAAGGTAGCTAAAAAACAGAATGGAAGAAAGACAGCCTCACAATGCTTGATGAGAAATGTACTCATTACCTTGCTATGTAATTGTAACCCCTCTGTACAGTATTTTCACAATAAAAAAAGAAAGACAGCCTCTTCAGTAAATGATGCTGGCAAAATTGGTTAAACACCCGTAGAAAACTATAGCTAGATCCTTATATATCACCCTGCACCAGAATCAACTCCAAATGGATCAAGGACCTTGAAGTCAAAGCAGACACATTGAAAACATTACAGGAAGGAAAAGGAGAAACTCCAGGTCTCCTTGGCACAGGCTGAACTTTTCTTACTAAAGGTCCTGAAACACAACAAATCAAAGAAAGGTTGGACAAATGGGATTGCATTAAACTGCAGAGCTTTGGCATGGCAAAGGACATAGCTAGAGAGAGCAATAGAAAGCCCACGAATTGGGAGACGATCTTCACTAGCCAGACAACAGACAGGGGGCTCATATCTAAAATATTCTTAGAACTCAAAAATTAAATCCCCCAACAACAAATCCTCAAAGAAACAACCGTCCGATTAATTAGTGGGCTAAAGTCTTAAAGAGACTTCTCTGAAGAGGAAATAAGAACGGCCAATAGACACATGAAGAAATGTTCAATCTCTCTAGACATAAAAGAAATGCAAATCAAAACAACATTGAGATTCCACCTCACCCCAGTTAGAATGGCTACATTCAAGAACTCTAATAATAACAGATGCTGGAGGGGATGTGGACAGAAGGGAACCCTACTGCATTGTTGGTTGGAGTGTAAACTTGTTCAACCACTTTGGAAAGCAGTATGGAGGTTCCTCAAAAGCCTCCACATAGAGCTCCCCTATGAGCTCTCCTATGCCCAGCAATCCCACTTTTGGGCATTTACCCAAACGATCACAAACAAAGCCATACTAAAGCTACCAGCACAACTATGTTTATTGCAGCATTATTTACCATAGCTAAGATATGGAACCAACTCAGATGCCCCTCAGTAGATGAATGGATCAAGAAAATGTGGTATATATACACGATGGAATTCTATGCCTCCATCAGAAAGAATGACATCACCCCATTTGTGAGGAAATAGAAAGATTTGGAAAAAATTATATTAAGTGAAGTAAGCCAGGTACAAAGAAACATAGGTCTCATGGTTTCCCTTATTTGCAATAACTAGTACATATGTAGGACAAGCAGAAAAGACCAAAAGCTATGTACATGTGACCATATAAGGTAATGTTAAGTGAAACAAACCCCAAGATAGGGACACAAATATCTTTTTTCTTTCTTGCTATTGTTTCTAACGTATTTATAATGTACCATGCAATTTTTTTTGTTTCTTTGTATGTTCTTCCCCCATAGTATAACCCCTGTTTTCTACTGGTCTATTATTAATGCTATATTTTGTTTTCATCAACTACCTCCTTTCCCAACAAAATAATTTTTTTTGTTGTCAGACGTGCTGTTGGAACTCTGGGCATGGGCACTGTCCCTTAAACTCTTCAGTTCTACCATTTGAGCCACAGCTCCATTTCCATTTTTCTGGTGGTTAATTGGAGTTAAGCATCTCACAGACTTTCCTGTCTGGGCTGGGTTTTAATCACAAATCTCAGATCTCAGCCTCTGGTGTAACTAGGATTACAGGCCTGAGCCACTGGTGCACAGCTCAAAATACTTATTTTTAAAGATGGCATACCAAAAGGAAGATGGGTATATTGCACTCTTTGACAAATAGTGGCAAACTTATTTTCCATTGTTTTCAGTTGGTAAACAGTCTAGAGAAGTTTATTATAATTAACCACTTTATTTTTATTTTTATTTTTATTGTGAAAATACTATACAGAGGGGTTACAATTACAAAATAGTGGCAAACTTATTTTCCATTGTTTTCAGTTGGTAAACAGTCTAGAGAAGTTTATTATAATTAACCACTTTATTTATTTTTATTTTTTATTGTGAAAATACTATACAGAGGGGTTACAATTACATGGACAAGGTAATGAGTACATTTCTTTTTTTTGGGGGGGGGTCCGGTTATGGGGTCTGAACTCTGGGCCTGGGCGCTGTCCCTCAGCTCTTCAGCTCAAGGCTAGCGCTCTACCACTTGAGCCACAGTGCCACTTCCGGCTTTTTTCTTTTTGCTTATATGGTGCTGAGGAATTGAACCCAGGGCCTCATGCATGCAAGGCAAGCGCTCTACCACTGAGCCACCTTCTCAGCCCCATGAGTACATTTCTTATCAAGCATTGTTGCCTCCTTCTTTGTTTCCCCTTACCATCCTTTCCCATCCTCCCCACCTCGCCCCCCACCAAATTTGAATAGTTCGGTTTTCGACATAACGTCTTGTACTTTCTTTCTTAAAATTATCATTTACGTCTACAAATATCAAATATTCAGGTAATAGTTAATCTTGAGTTTTAAAAAATTATATGCCTATAGTATGGAACATACTCCTGTCAATTTCATTGATTCCCACCTCAAAAGAGCACAGTTGGATTTATATTGAGAAGTAGGACTATTGTATCATAATGATAATTCTATTTTTAATTTTTTGAAGAACCATCATTCTGTTTTCCACTGTAGTGATCTTAAATATAAACATCTAGGGAGATAGTTTTACATGTTGCTGCTTAGCCTAATGGTGATAAGTATAAAAATATTCAACTTGTTTATGAAATTAAAATGGCTTTCTCATCCTACATCATATATTTCTATTTTTTTCCTTTGAGATTTTTGTCTTCTTCAAGTTCAATTTTCCTGATTGATTACTTGACTAATTCCAGTCACCTTTAAAAAATACTTTATTTCCCAGGGAAACCATCACTTGGGAGCCACTGCTCAATTAATACTCATTTGTTTATTGACCCCTTGAATCTCAGGATAATCAGGCCTCCGGCATCAGGCTACCTCTGTATTTCCCTATCAACTGTAATTTTAGTAGAAAACTTCACTTTCAGCTTGATATTTTAAGGACAAGGTGATCTTTGCTTATAATACTTTTAGAGACTATTTCTCACAACTTTATTTTTCCTTCAGATACTTCAATATGGATTCTATTTGGAATCTCTGGTTGTTTTATTGATGTTGCCTTAAATCATATGACTACCTTGCTATTTAAAAATATGTATTGACAAGATCATCTATAGAGGGGTTACAGTTACATAAGTAAGATAGTGATTACATTTCTTGTCTACCTTGTTACCCCTTCCCTCATTTTTCTCCCTTTTCCCCTCCCCACAAATTCCCTCGTCAAGTTGTACAGATCGTTTCCAACATATTGTCTGGTGTATATCGCTGTTGCTTTGGTTTCCCCTTTGTCCTTTGTCTCACCATTCTGTTGTTCCCCTTCCCTTCTCTAATTCAAATAAACGTATATACAATACCCAGGGTACCAAAATCAAATACAGTGACAATTGCCCAATTTTTATCATTAAAATCTAATAGAAAACTTCACATGTGAGCATGTGTATGCTAATTGTAGGGCATCTACTTCTGCCCTTTCTGGGATGCAATGAAATGCAATATGTAAATTAGAGAAGTTATCTTAGTGAAATGATAATATGAATCCCATTTTCTTCATTAATGACAATCATGTGGACATTCTCACTCTATTCTAATTCCAGTGGGGTGTCTTGCATCTTAATAAACCCATCTGTTCATAGTTATCTTTTGTTTCAAGAGTCTTGTTCATTTGCTACTAAATCTGTCAAACTAACTATGAGCTAACTCTTACACCAGGCTATAAATACTCATCTCATGATGAGCAAGAAAAGGTTTTTTAATCCTTGATGGTAAGTATTTCCTACACTTACACTAAAACTTACTTTTTACTAATATATATTAATTATCCAGACTAATGTCTTGTATTTTATTTGGACAAATCTTTTAAAAATATAGCCTATTTTAATCATTTCTACTCCTATTTTCTTCCTTGCTTGAACTCCTTATGTGCCCCTGATGCCTTTCTTCTTCTCTTCTGCTTTTATGGCTTTAAGTCCATTTATGAAAGAAAATGTTTGAAACCTGTCTTTCAGAAGATAAGTTTTTTTAAAGTATGTTCACAATCTTTTACTTTGAAGAAAGCTCATACAGTTTTAATTTTGTTTTTCTATTATATTGGTTCCTAATGTAATGCATACTGTCCATGTGTAGTTTCCTTCTATCTTGTTGACAAGTAGTTAGTAACTAGAACAGCACACAAATATTTTCTGCTTTCTATAGTCTTAAAGCCAAGACAAAAACTGAGTAGAATTGGAATATTAGATTGGTGTTCTGATTCTCATGTTTGTTCTGATATTTTTTCACAATGTCATTCTGTGGCCTTAGTAAAAATAACCTTCAGGATTCTTTTGCTTTTACTTTCTACAAAATTAAAAGTTAGAAATTGTAATAAAGGTATACTACCTTAATAATTACCAAATTTTACTTTTTGAAAGTAGTCTACTTCTTTCATTTTTAAAAAATATTTGGCCAAATGTACATACATGATTGCAGTAAGAATTATAATAGAGACAAATTGACATAGCCATCCAGCAATGTTTTTTTTTCTTTTGGTATTTACTAGCTTTTGGTAATTAGATATAATCCGTGTTTACTATCAGGTAATGTGGAAATATATCATTGCTGGATTTGACAAAATTTACTTTCTAATTAGCCATTAAAAACAACGTACTGTCTGTAGTTGTGAGTATTCTGTCTTGCTCTTAGTTTCTCTAGCAAGTCACCTAATGGCTGATGTAGCCAACTTAGCACATGGTTCATTGAAAGTAGTATTTCATAAAATAGAGTGACAAAAAATCAACAGAACTTTAGTCATTAATGACTGCATCAGAAGTATTAGGTGCTGGTCTTATCAGTCTTCTATCTCTTTTTCATGAAAGAACAAAGCCATAACTATATTTTTTAAGCACCACTTATTTCTTCAGTGAGAAAATCCTACCAAATACTGTTTATACTAATTAATATTCCCCCAGGTGTATATTTTTATATCTATATTGGGATCTTCAGTAATCTCCTCTGGAGATTGGATTCTTAGAGTATATTATATACTATAGAAACAACTTTATTGAGTATATGTCAATAATGTTAGATAGTTAAAAATTTGTATTACAAAAACTATAAAGCATACCATATAGTTAGTTAGCAATATATGGAACCAAAAAGAAAAATTCAGTTTTTCTAAATTACAAGGCAATCATGGCAAGTACATGTAATGCTTATTTTTTCTTGTCTTATTTAGTGTAACATTTGTATTTCTGAGTGTGCAGTGCCCTAGCTTCTCTAAAATATACAGTGCTATTCTGATCTTCCTCCTTTTTCAGAGAAAGTCCTTAGAAATTATTTGATGGGCTCATCCAAAATGAGGTGGTTATCATAATAAAGATGAGGAAAGATCAAGTTGAAAGATTGTTGTGTACTAAGCACCAAGACTGTTTGTACATTTAAATGTGTGGAAGGATAAACAATGGGATAAGATCCTACCATGTTAAGTGGTATTCTTGCAAGCTGATATATTTACTATATATAGTATATCTTCATATTCTTATTTAATCTTTACAGCTTCTTTGTAAGGAAGGTATTTTCATTTCTATTTCATATTTAGGAAACTGGGACTCAAATTAAATATTTTTTTTGTTTTTTTTTTGAGTCCGGTCATGGGGCCTGAACTCTTGGCCTGGGCACTGTCCCTCAGCTCTTCAGCTCAAAGCTAGCGCTCTACCACTTGAGCCACACCGCCACTTCCGGCTTTTTTCTTTTTGCTTATGTGGTGCTGAGGAATCGAACCCAGGGCCTTGAGCATGCAAGGCAAGTGCTCTACCACTGAGCCACCTTCCCAGCCCCTCAAATTAAATATTTTATGCAAGGTCTATTCACTACTTTCACCCTGATAAGATATCCTGCAGCTTGCATTTTTAACTGTGAACAAAGCTTTAGGACACAGGATTTCATTTCTCATTATGATTTTCAAGATTCACTGAGTGGGTAGGGAAAATTATCATCACATTAAGCAACTGATTTCTTAGTGAGAAATTTGGAGGAAAAGCATCCAAGTGTACTAATGAGTGTCTTAACAATTCCGTCAATTATTGCTCCTCTAATACCCATTCCACCATCTTGATGTGTATATACAGGTACACAAATACATAAGCAAATTTAGCTGGTATTCTACAGGGGTGCTCCATTTAGAGCATTATGAGACTTTCTTTTTACAAGGGATGTAGATAAAGACATAATAGCATTCTTGCATTTATTTTTCAGTCAGTCTCCTCTACCTGGCTGCAAGATGAGAGGCTTTATATTTTTCCAGTCCCGGGGCTTGAAATCCACGCCTGGGCACTGTCCCTGAGCTTATTTTTCTCAAGGATAGCACACTACCACTTCCAGTTTTTTCTGTTTATGTGGTACTGAGGAACTGAACCCAGGGAAAATACCATTAAGCCACATTCCCAGCCAAGAAAGGGTTTATTTTTTTAAAAATTATATTTTTATTTTCATTAATTGCAAAGAGTTACTTATTTTCATTTTGCAAATGAGTTTCCATTCAACAAATTGGCTTATGAATAAAATTCATCAGGATTATGGTCATTGCCTTCAACATTGTCCTCATCTTTTCCATCCCAGACCTTTCCCTCAATTTTCCAAATTTCATAGGATATGCAGTGAATATTATGGTGCTTTCTATCTGCACTTCCTCTCTTCATTTGTCTATTCCCCCAAACCTTGTGTTAATTTCCTAGTACTTATTTTACTAGAATGTTAGTTTTTTTCCTAATGAATTATACCACTTGCTTTCTCCCTTATATATACCTTATGTCAATTAAAACATTTGTGTACACTTGCTTACTGCACCATATGTATTTACTCATACATTTATAAATTAATTTTAGTTTTTATGCATTTTTATTAATTTTCTTAATTCTACAAGCGTGTTTCCCTTGAACATGAAAACTCATATAAAATGCATCTTGATCAGTCACTCCTCAATCACTCTCCTCCACCCCATCCTCACTTCCAGTCCATTTTAGCACAACCCTTCTGCTCATTTCCCAGCTCCATTTTCACACATGTGCATTGAGTATTACGACTACCTTCACTCACCATTTCTCTCTTCATTCATCCAGCCCCTCCCCTTAAACTCTACCCTCTCAAAGGAGACATGTTTTGGCATCTTGTTATTCATTTTGCTAAATTGTATGTTAATTATCCAAAAGGGATACACCAGGGTAATCTACCCTTGTATACTTGAGATAGCTTGATCAAATATATGTGCAGATGTCCATATATGTGTTTTCATATATGTTCATATTTTAGAACTAATTTCCATATATAATATAGGGGAAAATATACTTCTTATGTGTCTCTGAGCCTGACTTACTCCACTCAACATAATTTTTTCCTGTGAGGTTCATGTAAAAAAATCTCCTTGTGTTGAAACTTTCCTTCAGCCAGGTTTTGTCCTCAAAATTTATGAAGTTATTTTTCTAAAGACTCTTTCACATAATTTCCATTGACTATTCAGCTTTTTATTTAGACTCTTAATTGACAAATCAGGCAAGAGTCATCTTTATGTTTTTTGGAAAGAGTTCAAAGAACACACAGGAGTTGCCATTATTTCATGATGATTATCATAAATATAATAGTTATTAACAAACTGTCATCAGCACATTATTTAATTCTAATAATGATTATTCTTTGTGTGTCATCTCATAAAACAGTATAAACTCTACTTTTAGTTTATTACTTTTATATACAACAAAATATGGTGAATAAATGGTGAAACTTCTATTTATGATGTTATGTCATGTTCCTAATTTGGTATCCTCTTTTCCAAAAAGAAAATGGAAATAATTATAAAAATATACCTGTGCTTAGAAATATAAAAACATGTCACAGTAAGTAAAGTTGACATCAAGCATCTGGATTTGGAAAGAAGCATGTACGTTTATGATTACTATTCCCTTAGGGTAAAATCATCCCTATATTCAAAGGGTCACAATTGATATATGGATCCAAGTGACGTTTCACTGCTTTGAAAAATAAATGAAGATGACATACATTTAAAAAATCACTCATTCTGAGATTGCTCTGCAAGGCGATAGGCTTCTATTACTTGCATTTGGCAGAAATTCAATAGCAGGCTGACGATTGAGTTTAGAGTGAAAAAGAACTGAGAATCAGATGTGCCCTGAATGGATTCAATTGGCATAAGGAAGCTGCATCCTTGTAAACTAGAAGTGAATATCTTATGCGATTGGATTTAGGGGTAGAGTTGACTTCCTCCTTTAGTTTCTGAGCTAGCAGTAGAGACATATTAGAGAAACTGGTGATAAGTTACCATTGTCTTTATACTAGAAACCAGCAATTTTATAGGTTTTGGTGGAGCTTCATGCAATAGTTGTAGAGATTGGGACTTATAGTCTCTTTTAATTACGGTTGATAGCTCATCATCATTGTAGGCTGTAGTTTAAAACTACTACATGGGGCTAGTTGTAGTTGTCACCATGTTTCGTTACTTATGAGGATGCTGAGGTGTATGGAGATTAGAGATTGAGGGTGAAAAATAAAACAAAATAATTAAATCTAGTGGTGACTGACAGCCAAAGTTCCAAAAATACATGAAGAAAATCATCAAAAGTTGAAAAATTAATTCCCTTGAATCTCTAAATACAATAGCTTTACAAAGAATCTGAGGATTAACTTAATTCAGATGAGTGAAAATAACCACTTGGAATTCTGATTTGGAGAGGGGAAGGGAATCACAGAAATGGTGGGACAAAGGGTGAACCAATTCAACAGTGATACTCACTAGACACTATGTTGGAAAAGAACTTTACAACTTGGGCAAGAGAAGATTTGGAGAGGACAAGTGAGAGAAAATGAGGGAGGGGGTAACACTGTTCAAAAATAAATGTACTCATAACCTAACTTATGTAACTGTATCTACTCTCTACGCTACCTTTACAATAAAATTTAAATAAAAAATGAAAATACATCATAGCAGCAAAAGAATTTAGTTAGTCTGATAGCTAACTAGCAAGCCATCAAAAGACACAATTTTGATCATTATGAAAACAATCCCAGGGAATTGATTTAACTTTTTAAAATAGCTCTTGTGAATATATTTAGATCTTCAGTTATTAATGAGCATGGATTTTGGAACTGAGATAAAAATTTCTTCATAGTCTTAATCATCCTATTAGTACGTTCTTTCACTAGAAAATGTAAATGTCCACTTATTCCAAAGGAGATTTACAAAAGAGTATAATGAAGCACCCAGTTTTTTCTCTACACTATCACTCAAAATATTCCTCACCATATTTATACTGAAAAATAGTTGAAACAGTGAGTGATACGTTATTCATTGTGAAAACTATAAAGGTTAACTTAAAACATGTATTTATGGGGCTGGGAAGGTGGCTCAGGGGTAGAGCGCTTGCCTTGCATGACTGAGGCCCTGGGTTCGATTCCTCAGCACTATATAAGCAAAAAGAAAAAAGCCAGAAGTGGCGCTGTGGATCAAGTGGTAGAGTGCCTTGAGCTGAAGAGCTGAGGGACAGAGCCTAGGCCCAGATTTCAGGCCCCACGACTGGACCCCCCCAAAAAAAACCCAAAAAACATGTATTTATTTACTAGGAAAATAATCACAAAATATTTTGTAATAATAACTAGAAATGTTGATTTCAGTAAACAGTACCAGACTCTTTTTGAAAATACAAGAATTTAAGGATGAATGGGAATTTGTCCCTCAGAAGATCTAACTAAAGATGGAATATCATTATTGGATTGCAATATGATGTTTCCTGCTTTCCACATGATTGTAACAAAAAAAGGCTAAAGTAAATATTTGAAAATCTCAGTGAAGAACATACTAAGCAAATGTAAGATACATCAACCCCATTTTTGGTACATTTAGAATAAATACTGTGTTTTAATTAAAGTACTGTATGGAGTTTGAATTTAGAATTGTCTAAAGCTTTAAACCAAATCATATGATGAATTCAATGAATTTAATTCACTATTCATTCTCATAAGCAATGTATATTATATTTTAGTTCAGATGATCCTCATTTGTTAGAACTTTGATTTCTGTTCATCTTTTCAAATGCCATCATGTTTCCATCAACTAACAATTCCCCCTTTCTTCAAAATTTTACTCATTTTCTTTCTCTCATAAAAGAAAATGAGTCTACTTTATCCTTTTATTGTTCATGGACCATTGTCAAATTTAGATCCTTCCATGACTTGTATTCTTGTATTATTTATTTTTGCCAAAAATTGTTTAATTATTATTGCAAATTCTATAACTATTTCATTTAGCAGATACTCTTGTAAACTTATTTTGTGGCTTGTTAGATGTATATACATTTATATATACATACATATATATACATATATTTATATGAGTATATGTATATATTTATATATACAAATATATGCTGTATATCCAAACATACAAAAGGTTGTCCATTACTACACTTATAGTGGCAGAAATTTTGAGTAGTCTATATGCTTGCTATTAATAGATCAATTAGATTAAGTAGGTTAACCGTTACTCATTCAAGTGGAATACAATGCAAATATGAAAATGTCATAATAAAACTCATCATATAAAATTAATATGTGCTAGTAAAATTTGTAGTGGATACTAAAGAGTTAAATCCTTAAATCCTGGCATCTCTGACACACTGTAAAATCATACATCATATTTTTGCTTTATATTACTAAGTACTTGAATATTTGTTTCATAAGTCTGTTACAAGTTACCACCAAATTGATGGCATGAAATAATAGACTTTTTTCACTTTGAGGCTAACAATTAGAAGGTGTTTTTAAGGGAAGAAATTGAAAAGTTGGCAGAGCTGTGATTGCTCCAGAGAATCTTAGAGGAAAATATGTTTTTCTGTCTTGTAACTTCTGATGTTAGTGTGGCCAACACACTCTTCTCCATTTTCAGTCATATTGCTTTTTCTGAGGTAAATCACCCTCCACTTCACACATAAGGACATATTTGGAAGATATAGGATATAATTGTTAATCATATTAAGATTTTTTTCCAGAAGTTTATTCCCAACTACAGGTTCATGGGATTAGGACTAGATATATGTAGGGGCTATTATCCAGAGTATAACATTGGTCATCAGTGTTATGTTTCCTTGATTCATTATTAACATAATTTGTTAAATTTATTTTTTACTGAAAATCTTCTCAGAGGTGAAAGCCAAATACCTGTATATATGCTAGGCAATATAATTTAGCAGAGTTGTAGAATCATTGAAGAGAAGTCTTTAGTACTTATGTCCTTCTACTACTTCAATTTGACCTGGTTCTTCATTTTCTAAGAGCTAAGGTGATTAAAAAAAATAATTATCCTTAGTTTGCAACTGTAAACCCTGAAATTTAGAGCTGTCCAGATCTTGCCTAAATTCAAACAGAAGTAAGTACAGTTAGCAATGGACCTCAGAGCTACTCTGGTTTCTCATGAATGCCCCTACTGTCACTTTTGTCCTTGTGAAATTTAGAAAAACAGATTTATAAACTTGTAGCTCTGCTTCAGTAAACATTTACTTGTAGAGTTGAAAGAACTTTGCTATGGTTCTGACCCTCAAAAATGACCTCAACTCACAATGACAGAGCAGTATTATGGTTCCTGGGGGGAACTTGGAGCTAGTAAGTTTTGTATAGGTATATTAATATGTCTTTATTCATACCTGCAGGAAAGTAAAACTTGCAGATTTTTTACTTGCATTTTAATATTATTATTATTATATATTTTTTGAGGGTCCAGTTGTAGGGCCTGAACTCTGGGCCTGGGTGTGCTCTACTGCTTGAGCCACAGTGCCACTTCCGGCTTTTTTCTTTTTGCTTATGTGGTGCTGAGGAATCGAACCCAGGGCCTCATGCATACAAGGCAAGCGCTCTACCACTGAGCCACCTTTCCAGCCCTTTAATAATATTATTAAAGACAATTTTACAGAACAGAAGATCTCCATCTACCAAACAAAGATATTACGAAGGATGAAGTAAAATTAATGAACTACAAAGCGCATGTAACATATTTTGGGGGAAATTTCTTACTCTTGAAAATAACAAATCACGTGATTACCTAAACAAAAAATTAAGTTACAGATTAAAAAATTAGGACTATACACACACACATATAGTATTTGAAGAAACACACCGAGACCTTATTAAAAGAAAGATTTAAATCTTTAAATATGATCATAAAACTGCTAATATAATTCTTAAGAGATAATACAGATAATGGGAAAGAATCTAATAATAACAAAACTGGGACATAATTTCAAGATCACAGAAACAAAACCTGGGATGTGTGAAGCAGGGGGCTGGTGAAAAGTGAATGCATTAATTTCCTCATCTTAGGGAAAATCATTAAAAATGTTTACTATTAATTACAGAAATGCAAGCATTTAAGTGTTATGCACCAAAATAGATAAAATAATGGGTAATTGAACTAAAAGGATGCTGTGTATGATCTAAATTAAATGTGTAAGGACAATAATATAAAATATAGAATAAAACTACAAATTGTGAGCCAAAGGATAAGCAAACAACACTTAAAACCAGAAAAAGTTGATAATGAAAATATATTAGATAAACTCACACATAAAAAGATATTTTATAGCCGGGCACTGGTGGCTCATTTCTGTAATCTTAGTTACTCAGGAGGCAGAGATCTGAAGATCATGGTTCAAAGCCAGCCCGGACAATTAACTACCAGAAAACCAGAAGTGGTGTTGTGGCTCAAGTGGTGGAGTGCTAGCCTTCAGCTGAAGAGCTGAGGGATGGTCCCCAGGCCCAGAGTTCAAGACCCACACTGACCAAAAAAGATTTTTATTCATGTACATCATAATAAACTTTGAATAATTTTATTGATGAACTCTAAAAGCATGTGGTCAATAATAAAGTAAAAGAAAATGAAAACTTTGCTAGATTAGCTGTATTGATATATCACAGACAGCTGACAAATAGAAAATCTACTTGATCACAAATAACTAAAAAATATTAATGAAAGCTGATCATTTAATAACCCATTATGAAACTAATAAGTTACAAGGAGAAATAAATAGTATAAACTGCAAGCTTTTGTTTGTAATGTCATATAATACAAATCTAAATAATAAAATTCCATGGATGTGTTTCTACAGAAATTGTGAGAAACTAAAAAGTAAAATGGAAATGCAAAATGTTTCAAGATAGTATTGTGATGAACATATATAAGAATTTAGAGGATGTGGCCAAATCTGTAAACAAAAGCCACAGGATACCAGAATCTCTGCTATCTTATTTCAAGAGCACCATGAGAATTTCTTTTCTTCTTTGACACTTATGACTTAAGTAGTAGCTAATGGGGAGCTGTCTTTATTGCTTTTCTCAACTTCCTGATTGTGGTGTGGTTGCTACTCAAGATACACATTCCTCTGATGCCATTGAAAGTGATGCTACAGGAAACTCTTAAATGCTGCTGAATATGGTGGCTGACAGGAAAGAGAGAACTCTTCTGGTTTTACTCTCCTCATTATCTGAAGCTAGAGGGATGCACTGTTGTTTTTGTTGTTGCTGTTGTGAACAGGTGCTGGATTGAGAGACAGATTAACCTATGCAGTGAATATTTGAGCCCCCCTACGAGTTCATTTTCCACACTGCTTCCAGGATGATCTAAATCTGAGGACATCGTTTTCCAGTTTAAACTGATTTCATGGGCTCATATTCTTTAAAAAATAAAACTAAAATCCCTTAACTAAGAGTACAATGCTCAGCATGCTACAGTACTTTTCATAATTTTCTACATATTTGTATGACTTGTACCACGCCCCATAAAAAATTCTTTGCTCTAGCCATGCCAAATATCTTGATTTTAATTATGCATAGAATGATGGATGTTTCCCACAACAAATCAAAGAAAGGTTGAACAAATGGGATTGCATGAAGTTGCAGAGCTTCTGCATAGCAAAGGACATAGCTAGCAAGATCAACAGAAAGCCCACGGATTGGGAGAAGATCTTCACTAGCCATACAACAGACAAGGGTCTCATATCTTAAATATACTTGGAACTCAAAAAATTAAATCCACCAACAACAAATCCTCAAAGAAACAACTGCCCAATAAATAAGTGGGCTAAAGACTTAAAGAGAAACTTCTCTGAAGAAGAAAGAAGGATGGCCAATAG
>NW_012267305.1:5529922-5537436 GCF_000151885.1 Dipodomys ordii
ATTTTCTTAATCTATTCAACTACTGAAAGGCATCTGAGTTGGTTCCATATTTGAACTATGGTGAATAATGTTGCAATAAACGTGGCTCTGCTACTAGATTTAGTATGGCCTTGTTTGTGATCATTTGGGTAAATGCCCAAAAGTGGGATTGCTGGGTCATAGGGGAGCTCTATGTGGAGTCTTTTGAGGAACCGCCATACTGCTTTCCAAAGTTGTTGAACAAGTTTACACTCCCACCAACAATGCAGTAAGGTTCCCTTCTGTCCACATCCCCTCCAGTATCTGTTGTCCTTGGAGTTCAAAGTACTAGTTTTGCTAGTAGTCACTCTGTCTGTAGAATTTCCTGCTAAGAATTTTATGTCTTCATTCCTTTAATCTTCATTAAAAAGCATGAGATAATTATCATAATTTTCTACATTCTACAGTTGAAAAAATTGAAACCCCAAAGAGGTTTTAAAGAAGATAAAAATTCAAACAACCTATAAATGTTGAGGCTAAAGCATATATATATACATATATATATATACACATATATATATACATACATACATATATACAGATAGATATACATATCTATCTATCTATCTCTATATATGTATCTATTCACTAAAAGCTCTGTGAAAGGGGGAGGAGGTCATGGGAAAGACAATAATTCTGAGGGAGTGAATTGATCAAAGTACATTATATTCATGTATATAAATATCACAAGGAAAATTTTAAAATTAATTTTGCTAATAAAAATAAAATGCAAAAAAGAACATTTGTAAAATTTTCATGTGATATTGTCAAATAAAATCCTACTAATGAACAATAATGTATGGTTAAATGCACAGATAGTAGCCTAACACTATAAAGATCTTGAAGGCTGGTGGTAAAGTATCATACACAGAGAAATCCTCTGTGAAATATAACAAATACAGAATTAGGTTTGTAATAGTGTTTAACCAGGATGAAGTTAGTAGTTTATTGTTGTGATGAATTATTCAATTAATTGTCTTGGTACAATAGTGTATGCCTTAGAAATAACTATATTATACTGTGCCAGGTTAGCAAGTCTGCTGCCATCAGAATCTAAACAATTAATATGTGTAATTAACTTATTAAATCAAAACTGTTACATACATCATTTGGTATGTTGTAACCAAGTATCATAGGCTGAGTTGTTTATATACAAGTTATATTCATAGTTCTGGAGCGTGAATGTCCAAGATCAGGGAGACTGCTGGGTCAAGTATTATACTTTTCTTCTAAGTACGGGGTTTTGTCAAGTTGAAAGTTTTGAGTTTTATTTCATCATTCAGTTCTTATACCTATTATTTTTGTAATTATTGATGATTGCTTTTTTGTGGTTTTTTAAGTTGTTTATTCTACATATTCCTCAGTATGAGAGTAGATGACATAACTTTTCGCCAATTCTATACGCTGTCTCTTTATTATGGTAATTATTTTATTTGCTGTGTAGAAGCTTTTTTAAATACCATGCAATTTCATTTGTCTACATTTTATATATATGCAATGTTGATACAATCAAGAGTTTTATAGAGGTGGTGAATGTCTTGCTTGGGCTAAAAATGATCACAAGATTTCACATAAGAGGAGAACAAGTTTGTTACAACAGGATTCATTTGATGATGAATGCAACTAGATGGTGTTTATGGATAGCCAAAGAGCATGGGTGACCTCTGGAAGCTGAGAACGGCAAGATCACTAATGCACCTCCAAAGCTTCCTAGCAGAATGCAGCCTTACCAATACATTGATGTAAAACCAGGGACACTTTCGTTTTTTTAATGTTTTTTTTTATTGTGAAAATACCATACAGAGCGGTTACAGTTACAAGAGCAAGATAATGAGTACATTTCTTATTTGTTTCTGTACCATCCCTGCCCACCCATTTCCTCAACTACACTTCCTCCACCTCCTGCCACCTAAATTGTAAAGTTCGTTTTTCAACCTAATGTCTTGTACATCTCATTGTTACACTGGTGCAACCTGCATCCCTATTTAAACATTTTGTTTTCTCCCTTCCCCTCCCCAAATTAGACCCACATCAAATACAGTGAATATAGGGATTATACTGTGAGGGAGTAACATACAGAGCAACAAAAATTACATGGTACCTTATAAATAGGTTAGAAACAATAGCAAGAAAGAAAAAATCACTTGTGTCCCTATCTTGGGGTTCATTTCATTTAACTTCATCTTGTTTCCAGAGTTATACAACAATAAAGATATATTGTTTGGAGCCACCATGTTTGGGGCAATTTGTTATAACAGCAATACAAAGCAAATAATTCTAAGCATTATAAAATAGTTTGCTTGCAGTAGAATCATGAAGGAAATGTGGAAAGTCCACAAATTATTGTAGGAAATGATTTTCAAGTAGAAAGAACAGCAAGTATTCGATGATGAGCTTGTAGAACCAGTAAAAAAGCAGAAAACTTGGAAAAAATATATTAAGTGAAGTAAGCCAGGTAATTAGAATGTGCCTATAAATTTACAAATAAACACAGTGGATGGTAAAAAATATACTGGGACATGATATTCACAAAGAGTGAACCCATGGGAGTATATTATTAAGAGAAGATCACAAAGGCATAACAGCTATGTGCATCTGATCATATAAGATAATATTTATTGATGGAACTACAGGGAGTGGAAAAAGACATTATTTTCTTTGTGGCTATTTTTGTTTTCTTTTCCTATTATATTTTTTGTTCATTTACCTGTCTTTAGGAAGTTAAAGGGGGCTCACTCTGTGTGAATGCATAGAGACCAGTATAATTGATCATGTCCCAACATATTTTTCTTTGGGTCAGGCTTACCTCACTTAATATAATTTTTTCTAAGGCTTCCTTTTCCTCCCCAATGGTACAATGTCATTCTTTATGATGGATCAGTCGAATCCAGATGTTTCTCAGTAGATGAATGGATCAAGAAAATGTACACACACACACACACACACACACACACATTAGAATTCTATGCCTCCATCAGGAAGAATGACACTGCCACATTTGTTAGAAAATGGGAAGATTTGGAAAAAAATTTATAATAAGTAAAGCAAGCCAGACCCAAAGAAACATAGGTCCCATGGTTTCCTTTATTTGCAATAACTAGTATATGTCTAGGATAATCTTACCAGGCAAGGAGAAAAGGTCAAAAGCTATGCACATCTGACCATATTAGATGGTGCTAAGTGAAATGAACCCCAAGATAGAGACACAAGAGGTTTCATCTTTGTTGCTCTTGTTTTTAATGTACTTATAATGCGCTATGTGATTTCTTTTTTTTTTTCGTATCTTCTTCCTCCATGTTATAACACTGTTTTCACTATTTGATTCCAGTACCCTGCATCTTTTTATATAATTTTTTCTAAGTTGGGAGTGGGAAGAAAATAACAAAAGGCTGAAACAAGGATACAGGCTGACCCATTGTAACAATGAGACTTACAAGACTCTATTTTAAAAACCATCTTTACAACTTGGGGAGAGGGGAAGGGAGGAATTGTAAAGGTGGCCAAGGAAGGGATGGCTCGTGAACAACAAAGAAGGGGGTAACAATGCTCAAGAGAAAATGTACTCATTACCTTACTCATGTAACTGTAACCCCTCTGTACAGTATCTTTACAATAAAAATATAATGAAAATAAAAGAGAATACTTTAAAAATGCAATTAGGTGCTCAATAGCTATGTTTGTATAACTAAATAAAATGAACTCCAAGATATGTTGTTGTTGATGATGGCAGTTGTTTTTTAATGTTCTGTTTTCCCTTTGGTTTATCCCCCTGATAAGATCACATGTTTATCCCCTGACTCTAGTACCCTGTGTCTTGTATTTATGTGATTCTGATTTGTGGAAGGGAAAGGGAATAACAAAATAGTGAAACAAGGACAAAGGCAGAACCATTGCAACAACAATACTCACAAGACACTATGTTGGAAATGAACTTTACAATTTGGGGGGAAGAGTGTAAGAGGGAAGGAATAGTGGGAGAAAATCCAAGGAGTGGGTAACAATGTTTGACAAGATATGTACTCATTACCTTACTCATGTAACTGTAACACCTCTATACAGCATCTTTACAATAAAATTAAAAAGGTAGAAAGTACATTTTTCTGGAATTTCGTTTAATAAATAATAAATCTGATATGGCTATTACACATCTAGGTGAAGATGGAGAGCAGGTAGTTAAATAAGTTTGGAGTTCAGGTAGAGATAATGATTTGAGATGAGTGTGAGTCTTAGCAGTTTGGAGATGGTATTTAAATCCATGACATTGAATTAATAAACAGGATATGGGATTAGACAGAATGAAGCTATGGGTTGAATTAAAAGGAACTTGGGTTTGATTCTGAGTTTGAGAGAAGAGAAAGAACCAACAAAAGTTAATAAGAAGAGGCAGTTAAAGGAAATAGAATAGAAAAGTAGAGTATATGATATCCTGAAAGGGAAGGGAAGAAAATATGTCAGTAACAGAATTGGCAAACTGTGCCAAATACTACTTAGGAGTCATGGGAACTGAGAACAGATTATCGCCCATTGTACTTGACAATGAAGAAGTTAACTATTGGCCTGAGTATAGCAATTATCAAGAAGTGTGCTGAAAGTGAAAGCTATAAAGGTAACAACGATAAATACCTGATAGATTCCAAGAATCTCTACCTAACTCTTCAAATCTACATGTTTTACACCTCCACATCACTCCATTCTTGTCTTTTTCAAAAAGACATTTTTTGTTACATTTGTGTACCTATGCCTTTTTCTCTCTCCCTTGAAACTAGCTTGCTTTTCCACTTTTATATGGAGCTCATTATAGCTCTTCAATAGACATATACATGCACTATTGGAAATGCTAGGTTTCTGATTCAGCAGTCCTGAAGAAGTCTCATAAATAATATGGATTTCAAAATTATGAGATATTTGATTATCCTTAAAAATTAAAAACAGGCTTAGGTGCCAGTTGCTTATGTATGTAATCTGAGCTACTCAGGAGGCTGAAATCTGAAGATTGTGGTTCCAAGCCAACCCAGGCAGGAAAGCCCATAATATACTTATCTCCAATTAATCACAGGAAAAGCAGAAAATGGTGTTGTAGCTAATGTGGCAGAGTGCTAACCTTGAACACAAAGGAGTTCAGGGACAGTACCCAAGTCCAGAATTCAAGCTCCAGGACCACCAAATATTAAAAATAAAAAATGAATATAATTAATGGTGAACCAATGCAACGACGATACTCACAAGACAATATGTTGGAAATGAACTTTAAAACTTGGGAGGGGACAGTATAACCCCTGCTTTCACTATATTTGATGTCAGTATAACTTGTGGAGGAGAGGGGGAAAAAACAGTTGTTTAAGGATACAGGTGGACCTGATGCAACAACGAGAAGTATAAGTTGTCATATCCAAAACGAGCTTTACAACGTCAGTCGGGGGGGGGAAGGGGGGGGAGGAGAAGGGTTGGGATTGGGGGGGAGGGGGGAGGCTGGGAAGGGATGTGAAGGGTAAACCAAAGGAGGAAGCTGCAATGCTTGGTAAGAAATGTACGCATTATCCTGCCCATGTAATTGTAACCCCTCTGTACAGTATGTTCGCACATAAAAAATAAATAAATAAATTTTAAAAAAAAAAAACTTGGGAGGGGTTGTGGAAGAGGGAAAGTGGCAATAAATTAAATAAAAAAGTGCAAAAATAAGGTCTTATTTTTAAGCAAAAATGATTGATTTATACAATGACTATGGAATATCTCCATAATAAATTATTTTGTAGTAGATTTTTTCTGCATATAATTATAAAAATAAATAAGAAGCCATGGCAGATAGAACTTACTGGTGATTCTGAAATAAATTACTGAAGAAAGAAGCAACAGAATCATTTTTATCAAATCAAGTATGAGAGCTAATTGTTAAATTTTGGTTTTTAAAGTTTATTTTCACAATAGAAAGTTGAGTGTGAAAATAAGAAAATAATTCCATTTGAAGAGAATGTCAAGGGGGAACTTTGACCTTTTTACTAGCAGGTTTCCCAGTGCACATGTGCTGTTTCAATCTGGTGTTATTTTTGTTGAGTATGTTAAGATTGTTTCTATTGCAGAACAAGAATATTAGAGACCTTATAAAGCCTAATGACATGGCACCAAAATTATTGTCATAATTTCTGACAACAAAGGGAAAGAGTACTAAATTTTCATCATTCTCACATAGTATTTAACATGTTATGCACTCATATAATGTACATTCAAGGGCATTCAAGGTATTTGAAACCTGAATTAATTTTAAAATTATAATATGATATTGCATAATGCACACCAATAATATGAGAGACATAACATATATGAAGGAAATTAACATCTTTTTCATAATAATGATGAATCTAATTTTCCCCATGAAGAATACTGAGTTACCACCAAAGGTTATAGGTATTATAAACAGCAGAACTCTGATTTAAACTCAGGGATTTTAAGTTGTAGAATAGTCCCTTAACTTTGACAACCTTGAGATTTTAGGTCGGAAAATGATTTTTTGTTTATGGGATTATTCTCTACATTTTAGGAGGCTAATCCTCCTCCTCGGCGTCTCCAAAAAGTAGACATGGGTAGTACATGTTGCTACAACAAAAAAGGAAAATATCTCCAGATATTTCTATATCTTTCTGAGTGTGCAAAATGATCCACACATGAGACACTATTTTGGCAATGTATTTTCTGACTACCCTACTCTGTATTCTTCATGGTAAATATTTTAAGTAATTAAAAAATAGACCTGAAATCTAGATGTAAAATTAAAACTTGCTTGTCAAAGATTCAATCAGTTATCAATATTATAACCTTTAGTTGTAAACTTAGTCTTTTACTCAGTATTAATTGCCTAGAATGTACAGGTCTTCTGTATTGTTCCTACTACTCTAATAAAAACTAGGATTTGACTTAAAGCAGGATATTTAACCCTAGGCCAGGGGTGGAATGCATTTGCACAGGGTCTTACAGATTTACAGAGATCTATCATTTGACCTCAAGAAGCTATTTCTTTTAGTTTTCATGAATTAGGTTGTGAAAAATCTAGAGATGGTAGGTTATTTTAGTGATTGGTAAATAATTTCTGCTTAGGTTCATAATCGTAGACATTTTACCTAGGTTAAAAATGTACAAATCACCAGAGAGCAGTGGCTCACACCTATAATCTTGGCTACTGAGGAGGCTGAGATCTCAGGATCACAGTTTGAAATTTTCCCAAGAAGGAAAGTCTTAGCTCCAATTACTACTAAAATTCCAGAAATTGAATTGTAGCTCAAAGTTGTAGAGCAGTAACCTTGAGCACAAAAGCTCAAGGACAGTGCTCAGGCCCTGAGTTCAAGGCCTAGGACTGGTACCAAACAATGCAAATCTCCAAAGTTCTTCCTACTGCAAACATTCCTGAGTACTTGAAGTAGATTATGTATATTCGGTATTACCCAGTGTGTATATATATATATATATATATATATATATATATATAATTGGAAATAGAGGGTATA
>NW_012267305.1:5537486-5538672 GCF_000151885.1 Dipodomys ordii
AAAAAAAAAAAAAAAAAAAGAATGATGGATGTTTCCATTGTTAAGTATATATTATCATATTGCAAGATATCTGAGGGAAATACTTGTCAGGAACATGACAAGGAGTTAATACTCTAATATTTACATATTTCTACAAATTAGTAAAAAAAGGTATGAGAGAAATTGCAATAGCAAATTTGACAAAAAAACATGAAAAGATAACAGACAGTAACATATTACTGATAAACAACCTTATGATAAGGGCAAATAGTTTCATGAGCAGTAAAATACAGCAAGTGTAAATATTATGCTTCATGTCATTTAAAAAATGATTTAAAGTAAAAGTAGAAATATGTCCTGTTGCAGAAAAAAAAATCTGGTTTCCATAGAGAAAAGAAAAATGTTTGAAGAAAGCAACTTTTCTTACCTTCAGTCGTACAGAGGAGTTACAATTACATGGGCAAGGTAATGAGTGCATGTATCAAGCATTGTTTCCTCCTCCTTTGTTTCCCCTTCCATCCCTTCCCATCTATCTCCCCCCCCACCTTTTCCCCTGTGCCGCACCCCCCCCAGCCCCTCGCCAAAGTTGTAAAGTTCGTTTTCGACATAACGACTTGTACATCTCATTGTTGCAATGGGTCCACCTGTACCCTTATTTAAACAATTTGTTTTTTCCCTTCCCCTCCACAATTTATACCAGCATCAAACACAGTGAAAACAGGGGTTATACCATGGGGGAGGGATATACAAAGCAACAAAGAATCATCTTATAAATATGTTAGAAACAATCACAAGAAAAAAAAACATTTAAATCCTTATCTTGGAGTTCATTTCACCTAACATCAACTTATCTGACCTTTTCTGCTTGTCTCAGACATATACTAGTTATTGCAAATAAGGGAAACCATGGGACCTATGTTTCTTTGTACCTGGCTTACTTCACTTAATATGTTTTTATCCAAGTCTTTCCATTTCCTAACAAATCGGGCAATGTCATTCTTTCTGATGGAGGCATAGAATTCCACTGTGGATATAAACCACATTTTCTTGATCCATTCATCTACTGAGGGACATCTGGGTTGGTTCCCTATCTTAGCTATGGTAAATAATGCTGCAATAAACATAGCTGTGCTGGTAGCTTTAGTATGGTCTTGTTTGTGATCATTTGGGTAAATGCCCAAAAGTGGGATTGCTGGGTCATAGGGGA
>NW_012267305.1:5550442-5564195 GCF_000151885.1 Dipodomys ordii
ACTGTGGCTCAAGTGGTAGAGCGCTAGCCTTGAGCTGAAGAGCTGAGGGACAGCGCCCAGGCCCAGAGTTCAGGCCCCACGACCGGACCCCCCCCCCGAAAAAAAGAAGAAACAGAAGAGAGAGCTTGTTATGTATAATGATGACATTAAAAATTGTAAAAACACAAAGGCTTGCTATAATATAGTTGTGTATAAGTACTGCGTGCTAACTGACTGCACCATTGGTGCTCCTATAATATAGTTCTGATATTAGTTTTCTTACTCATAGGAACCGTCTGTGCCTATAGAAGACAGTCACTCAATAGCTGGGCAACTCTTTTCTAAGTGATTACCTTGTTTAGTTCTGAACTATACAAATGTGTTTACCCTACCTATGTAATAATGAATATATGCTTAATCTGCAATACCAGTATTTTTGAAAGGAGAATTTGTTCATACTTGAAGACCTCTCCTCAGGTCTTCCCTACTACCTTTCAGCTTTGGTTGCTCATCTTTGTTATCCATTCTCTAGCTCTCTGAATTTCTTTGGGGTAAATCATTAAGTTCTGTGGTTTGCATTCATGATATTAATGAAATATTTCAAGTTTCCCTCATTCTAGAATCAAAGAGCCATATAATGGCTCCCTTAATGTCAGATGGGACTAACTTTATTTTTCCCCTTTTTAAAAAATATTTTTATTGTAAAAATACTATACAGGGGGGTTACAGTTACATGAGTAAGGTAATGAGTACATTTCTTATCGAGCATTGTTGCCCACTCCTTTGTTTTTCCCCTACCATCCGTTCCCTCCCCACTTCCCCAACTCCTCCCCACCCCTGAAGTTGTAAATTTCGTTTTCAACATAGTATCTTGCACATCTCATTGCTACAATCAGTCAACCTGTATCCTTATTTCAGCATTTTGTTATTTCCCTTCCCCTCCCCAAATTAGAAAAATGTATATGCAAGATGCAGGGCACCAGAATGAAATATAGTGAAAACAGGGATTATACCATAGGGGAAAGAACATATAAAAGAAATAAGGACAGGCACTGGTGGCTCACACCTATAACCCTAGCTACGCAGAAGGCTGAGATATGAGGACCATGGTTCAAAGCCAGCCCGGGGAATGAAAATCTGTAAGACTCTTTTTTATAAAAAAAAATTGACTAACTTTATTTGAACCAGGTAGATAGCTATTTTTCTTGCAAATGTGAAGCCCTTCAAAGCTGCCTAGTCTATATAAAAGAGCAATTAAAGTTAATGAGAGTAGGTTTTCCTTTTGCATACATCTTCAAGCAACAGTTTTAACAGCTAGACCACAGTGAATATATCATATAGTTTTTAAATGAATATTTCTTAAATCATTGATATTTGAGAGATTACTTGTTTTACTATAGTACAATGTACTATATATTAAATAAAATGCTTTCCAGCAACAAAATCATTGGTGGAAAGGAAGAATATTAAGCAAATTATCCCATCCATTTTCTTAATAACTGTCAATATGTGATGCTTGATTCAATTAATTCACTTCTGCTTCTTCTCAGGCTGACTTTGCTATGTAGTAAAATTTCACTATCAGATTTCACTCTAAGACTCTTCTGCTCTCAGTTGAATGGAAAATAATTTGCAATTATTTTGACATTTGCAAATGAACATGGCCTCTTTTGTTTTGTCTGAAAGATCTCCATCAACACTACTTTTTTGAGCTGTATCAGTATCGGAAAATGAAGCATAATTTTTAAAAGTGATATTCTAAGAGGAATCAAAAACTTAATATTACCCACTCTACTTGGCATTGCAAACAGATGGGACATATAGGTGTGCCAGGTGCTTATGTTTGTCAAATAGGGTCAAATTAGGTAGTTTTTTCTGATTTATCTTCTAATAACATAGATTAGATGCATATAAACCTTTGTGTGGTAGTGTCTATGTATGATAATAGGAGATGGTATTTACTGTACCAGTCACAGGGATTTAGACAATCCTGCTTATCCTGGATCCAAATGTGAAAACAATATCTTTTTTCTTTGAAGAGAAGTGCATGATGTGACTTAGCAGCCTGTTATAAACGTTGATACAATTTTCACCTATTGTTTCCTTAGGTTATTTTTTAACCTCATCGAGATTCAAGCTCTTTTTAAATGTCTCTAAAGAAGTTTAGACCATAATGAGAAATCATCTGCATGTATCCTGATTGTATCAGAGACATCTCTGTGGTCACAGCCAAGAACCTGTATTAACTGCCAGACATGTAAGTAAAGAAGCTTATGAGAATGTTCCACTTTCTAGCTTATATTAATTCCATGAGAGACCACAAGCAAAAACCAGCTATCAGTGGATTTAATCTGTAGCATTAAAAGAAATAATAACACACATTGTTTATTCAATCCAGTTTGAGGTCGTTGCTTTGAAACTGTAAGATATATACGATAGAGTTTGAGAGGTAAAGTGACTTCCAGTCTCACAGCAGTACGGTTGCAAAACCTCTATGTCTTCTTCCAATAACGTACGTGTGTGTACAACCTACTATTTGCATAAAACAATGTATGCATAGATATGTTTATTGAAAAGTTATCAAGAACTTTTATGACCTTTATTCACCAATAATAAATAGCAAGAACGTCAGTCTCTAAAAAGCACAATAAAGCTCCTACTTTCATAGTATTCCATTTTTTTGTCATTGACTCAGGACCATTTAAAATAGGATTGCTATTTATAGAATATTCTTTTATATGACAGTTCCAAAGGGTCTCATAAGGTGGCGAGTTTAGAGTAAAAGAAAATCCAGATTTGGTAGTAGACCTGGATATGACTCTAATATAATCTCTGTGATCTTGAACAAGCTCCAAACAACCCCCCATTTATTTTTATGTATGAGTAATTTGCAGGCCAGAGAGGTACACTGATTAGTACAAAGTCATTTTCTAGTAATTTAAAATCCATACCTTGCAGTCTTTCAGCTATATTATACTGTTTTATAATTTTTCACTAAAGAAATGGAAAAAGGTGTTAGAAAAGCATCATTGAATTGCTTTCTATGGGTTATAGCAGAAAGTGCACATAGTATCATCTAATTTAAGCCTTAGAAGGATCCTTTGGAGTTTGTGAAGGTGTTACTAAACCTTTGAATTGCCAAGTCAACTTACTTTCTTTTTGTTAAAACTAGCCCAAGGTCACAGATAGCATACAGAAGAGGAAATGTTTAGGTTTGTTTGAGTAATTATGAACTTATTTACGATGCCAGTATATCACTGCACCATAGTCTTGATTGCATTCATTTTTATTTTTCTTTATTGTTATTTTAAAAATTGGCATCCTTCATTTTTGCATTATTTTTTCGGTTAGAAGTTACTTCTTCTCCTCTTTTCAAAACTTAAATTAATTTTGACATACTTTGTATAGTTCTGTTCCTTAATTAAAAATACATCTTAAGTGTCATGTCCTTCAAAAACCATACAAAGTTATTTTGTTTGAAGCCTTTGAAAGACAAAAGTTTAACTGAAAGGTACTGTTCATCCATCTTGCTGCTCTGTATTCTTTTCCCCTCAACTTTCTGTTAGACTGCAGTAAGAATCTAGCTCTGAGTGATAAAAAGACCAAGCATTCCTCTGAGGATCACTTTCCAGGGCCTTCTTACCTTAGGATGGGAATTTTCTAGCAGATTCTGAGCCCAAATGAATGAAATAGTGATATGGGAGTATTGGAGTATAAATTAAACTATGAATTCCCCTTAAAAGTTTAACTGCTAACTATATATCATTGGCATCTAGGAATATGACTTGCATTTCAGCAATTTCCTCAGTCTATGTGTAGAGAAGTAAATTTATGGATCTCAGAGACCACAAGGAACACAACTTCTGAATTCAATAAATTCCAACTACAAAGGTACTTACAAAATTTTGTTAGAGATATGGAAGAGGAATGGCTTTTCTTCCAGTCGAAGTAATCTAGAGTTCTTGCATAATTTAAACACAATATGCTAGGATAAAATGTTAGAAAATTCATTGCAATGAATTATTAAAGTTAACATTATTATTAAAATAAATAAATATCTAATCAGATATCTCTTTGGGAACTCTGGTAAACTATTACAGCAAATAAATGCTTTTCAACAGTTTGAAATCTAACACGTACTAACTAATTAAAGCATGTGTACTTTGCATCTTTCTGGCCATCTATTTAATTTTTGTGAAATACAGAAAAGTTAGAAAAAATTCATTTTGCTTCACATGGTTAAGAAGTTTAAAAAGTAAAAACAAAGTAGGGGGTAACAATGCTTGACAAGAAATATACTCATTACCTTACTCATGTAACTGTAATCCCTTTGTACAGAATCTTTACAAGAAAATAAAATTAAAGAAACAGTATGACATCTAGCCCAACCAGAAACCTGTCACTCTTGCCTATAATCCTCACTACTCAGGAAGCTGTAGTTTCTGTTCCAAGTCAGCTCAGGCAGACAGGACTCCAGCGAAAAGCCAAAATAAGAGCATGAGGAACTGAGTTTGAGCCTCAGAACCAACAGTAAAAGCTACCTATTGATTACCTGATTAAATATGTGGTAGGTCTATGTTTAGCAACATGTCAGACTTTCACTAGAAACACATAGAGTTGGAAAGTTAAATACATCATGATAAAATTTCTGTATATAGGTTTTTTCTCAAAGAAAAACAAGATACCAAATCTACGGGTTCTGGAAATTAAGGGTTGAAACTGTGGTATTAAACATGATTTCCTGTTGCACTGATCCATTAATGTTTCAAAGTCTCATATGTGCTCTTGTAGAAGGATGAATCTTTCATACAATAGATACAAGAAAGAATAGCTCTAGTTCTTAAATAAAATGCTCCCTTATCGAAGATTAGATGGCTATAAGTCTGTGGGATCATTTCTGGGTTTTCAATTCTATTCCATTGGTCCTGAGGTCTGTTCTTGTGCCAGTACCAAGCTGTTTTGATTAATATGGCTTTGTAGTAGAGTTTGAAATTGGGTATTGATATTCCTCCAGCACCATTCTTCTGCTAAGGATTGTTTTTGCTATTCAGGGTCTTTTATTGTTCCATATGAATTTTTGGATTACCTCTTCTATTTACTTGAAGAATGAGATTGGAATATTGATAGGTATCACATGGTTTCCCTTATTTGCAATAACTAGTATATGTCCGAGACAAGCAGAAATGGTCAGATAAGTTGATGTTAGGCGAATGAGCCCCAAGATAAACATTCAAGTTTTTTATTTCTTTCTTGTAATTGTTTCTAACATATTTATAAGATGATTTTTATGTTGCTTTGTATGTACCTCCCCCACAGTATAACCCCTGTTTTCACTGTATTTGATGTTGATTTAATTTGTGGAGGGGAAGGGGAAAAACAAATTGTTTAAATAGGGATACAGGTGGACCCATTGCAACAAGGAGATGTATGAGACGTTATGTCGAAAAATGAACTTTACAACTTTGGGAGGTGGTGGGAGGATGTGGGGTGGGAAGGTGGGAGATGGGAAGGGATGGTAAGGGGAAACAAAGGAGGAGGCAACAATGCTTGATAAGAAATGTACTCATTATCTTGCCCATGTAATTGTAACCCCTCTGTATGGTATTTTCACAATAACAATAAAAAATTCCCATTAAAAATAAAATAAAATGCTTTGAAGATACACACTATTTGTTAGGACTAGGTCTTTGATCCCTGTTGCTCTGATCATATTCTTAAAGAGCTTGACATTTGTCTTCAAACCATCAACTTTGCTGACTACATTAACAGATTAGAAAATTGTGGAGAAAACAACATAGTCAACACATAGTCCAAATATACTCATGTTTTTTTTTATATTAAAAAGCTCAGTACAGTCAAAGTAAGGTTTTTTTAACCAAATAAGATGGACCATTAAGAAGTGAGTTCTATTCATCCTTGTTTTGGAGGGTAAAACCATTGTGATAAGGATACGTTAAAAAAGAAAAGAGACATTTTAAAAAGATTTTTATTCATATATTATATAGTTATCTAAACAGAAAGTTCAATAACTTTTATCAACTATTACAACTATTAAAACAAACCCTTCTGCTATGAAATTATGTATAATTTTCCTGCATAACTAAGGCTACTTCATACAACAATTTGAAAATTCCACATTAAAATGTCCTAATATAAATCTGTGAAATATATAAGCATTCATTAGTAAATCTATTAAAACTATAGAAGATTCTATGGTGAATATTATAAGCAATATGAAAGGATTATAGGTAATATTGAAGAAAATAAGAGATCTAATTGAAACGTTATGTTATGCTTCGTGCTCAGATGTTCACACAAGAATATATAACTTTGGGTAATTTTTAAAGGAGGAATGCGCTTCACTTGTGTCATGTAAAATGAATCCTGGAGGAGGGGAGTTATGGCTGATACAGTGACTACATAATGATTTCAGGGACCTAGGGCTTCCTTGAGCTTTCTACACTACCATCAGTAGCATGTGACTTTTATCTTCATGATCAAAGGATAACTACTCAACCTCCAGCATAGCATATTCATTTCAAACTGGAAGAAGGTGAAGGATGAAGGGCAAAGAGAAAGTTTGTGCTAGTTAAGTCACTCTCTTTTTAAAGAGCTTTCTAGGAAGTGATGCTTAGTGACTTGAGCATATGTTTCATTGGCCAAAAATATGTCACATGCTTATCTCTACTGCAAGAACACTGTAAGATGTCACATTTTCCCTGAAGATATTGAGGCTCTACAGAAAATTGATGTTTTGTTACCTAGAAAGAAAGCAGTGTGAATATTGGTACAAAGTATTAAAAATTTGTTTCTTGGTTTATATACTTGATGATTCACTATGAAAATGATAGTCTATCCATATTCATATATGAATCAAATGCAACTTTAATTGAATTTCTAATTAGATTTTCCATGGATAATGAAAATTAACTTGTGAGACAGCAAAGCATAACAGGTTAAGATCACAAAGTCTAGAGACAGATTAACTGGCTAAAAATCCAGGTTATGCTACTTATAAGGTGTACGATGACATTGACTAATCAATTAACTCAGAGATACTTTAGTCTTTTCACTGTAAAATGCTGATGATAATCACAATACAACACAGAGTTGTATTTTAAAAACAAATATAATAAGAAATACAATAAGATTCAAAATGAAAAATCCAGATGTGGTGAGACATGGCTATAATCTCAGTATTTGGGAAGATGAGGCAGGAGGATATTAAGTTTGAGTCCAGACTGGATTAGTAGCAATTTCCAGGTCAGCTTGTGCTACATAAAGAGGCTATAGCTCAAAAAATGTGTGAAAAGCCAGAAGAGTTCTTATGAATAGAAAAAAATTGATTAAAGTATATGAATTCCTCTATACCACATCCTTAGTGTTATTATTTTTTGGTAATAGTCACTCTATTTGGGAGTGAGATGCCATTTGAGTTTTGGTTTTTGTTTTCCTGGTACTTAGAGATGTTAAGTATTTTATCATATACCTGCTGGTTATATATGTACCTTCTTTTGGAAAACATATTCATTCAAGCAATACTTCCTCTTTTAACTCAATTATTTGCAAATATTTTTACTCTTGAGTTACATTTATTATGAATTTTGTACAGGATTGCACAGGATTGTGAATATAATTCTACTGAATTTTATGTTTTTAAATAGTTTCACTGAAAAATTTTTATCATGTATGAATTTTACACAACATATATTAAACCTGAGGCAAATACAGTTAAGTATTAAGATTTTCATATTTGGATAATATATATTGAGGTACTGTTATTATTATTTATACCAGAAATATTGAAAAATAAAAGAGATCAATTTTTAAGAACAATATTAATGACGCATTTGGACAAGATGACTTTAGAACTTTTAAGATTTTTGTATTTAGATAATTTTATTAATTCTCATACCTGAGATACTGTGGTGAATTGCAGTATCTTTTAATATTAATTATTTTAAGCAAGTCAAATGCATTCAAATGATTTGAAAGCTGAAGCAAGGCATGCTTTGATGTGTGCAAAAGTTTTGAATTCATTTGACTGTCAAACAGACAAAGGGTCATACACCTTGAGAATCTCAGCAGTTTGAGGAGAAAGCTGCATTTAAATTTTAAAAGGCAAGCAAAACAGAGGTATCTTATTTGCAGGGTTCCCATTAGAATTTCAGGCTAGGAATCAGCAGGAAAGCGTGCTATCCACACTGCTTCCAAGTCTAGGGATAATTGTGTGAAAATTCCTCAGATTTTATATCTGATCCATATAGTATACAGGGGCATACTTGTTAATGTAAATTTTACAAGAGCAACTTGAATAGCGACTCATTCTCAACTGTTTGATGTCTTTAACCAACAGTGGCATGTATTTTGTGTGGTTAGAAGAAAAAGTGACTTGGAAATGTCTTTTTCATATATTATGCTAGTAAGAAGAAATTCAGGTCAGGTAGTAACACCGAATTAAGCTTGCATCTCTATCCTTTAACACGGAGATGCTGTCAACATAATTATTTACCTTCTATAGTTCTCCAGTTCATGAGAAAACGAGTAAGTTGACATCAGGTGATCTTGAGGACAAACCATTCTATGATTAAGTTCACTCATTTTTAAAAAGGGCAATAATGACTCTAGTATCTTAAAAGGCAATTTAAGACACACCCCACCTCCACACCCATACACTCTGTGAGTGTATACTTCATTTTATAGAAATTTAAGGAAGTGGCACTGTGGCTCAAGTGGTAGAGCGCTAGTCTTGAGCTGAAGAGCTCAGGGACAGCGCCCAGGCCCAGAGATCAAGCCCCATGACGGACAAAAAAAAAAAAAAGCAGAATAAACACAGTTAAGATGAGGTTCAAATTGATAACATGTTCATTAAGTATATGTCCTTTATCTTTATGTGCAAGTTTTTAGTTTCCAAAAGCATTACTGTATTTTGCTTGCTTGTTTGATGGCAATATGCTTTAAGTATAGCAAGGAAGTGTTATTCATTGGTTAGGATTTTTTGACATTGAGTTTATATCCCATAAGGACAAGTCAGTATTTGTCCTTCAGAGGTAATAAGCAGAAGACAAGTCACTATCTACTATGCTAGAGTACCTGTATTCAAAAAGATGATAATGTAAGCCACATATGCAATTTTAAATTTCTGTAGCTATATCAAATATGAAGAGTGATTAAGTTTATCTTAGTGATGTATTTTATTATATCTTAAAATATTATCATTTCAATATATAATCAGTACTCAAAATAGAATGTTTTTTGTATTCTTTCCTACTTGATTTTTAGTATTTATGAACATTTTACACATACAGCATATTTAAGTGTCCTGGAGTATCAGAGAGTAAAGGACTAGAGAAAGGGGATATTACAGTTTTTAAAATGATTAAGTCAAGCTTATCTTTAGTATTGACATGACAAACAGGTTGCTAGTGGAAAAATGACCTGATCTGATTAATGAATATGGGATAGTTGGTAGAAAAAAATTAATCCAGGTCCTGTTCTCTGAGATTCTAACTTTAAGGAGATCTGTTAGTGTGGATAAACATAGTAAAGCTAGGGCTTATTTGCAAGTAATTGAAATATGGTGTCATTTCACAAAATTATATTTTCCCAGAGGTGACTTTACAGCAAAGTTAAAATTAACTCAGTGCAATAAATTTGATTAGTTGACTACTTGATCACAATTGTAGTATTTGAGAGAGGCTGTTGCCAGAGAATGGTTTGTTATTTTCTTCCTATTGCTGGTGTCTCTGGATGGGGACTGTATCACAGGAATAAGTATGATGCGGGTGTAATCAGAACAAAATTTATTCAGCCTTCTATCAATGAAGAGGGTACCTCAGCTTCTCTAAATTAAAATACATACTTTGATTAAGTGAAATAAGTCAGACTCAGTCAGATAAAGAATTCATGCTTTCTCTTACATGTGGAAGTTAGATCTAAATTTTAAATATACATGTAAACATATACAGAGACATATATAAACAAATAGTAAAGTATGATATATGCAATATATAAACAAATAGTAAAGTATGATATATGCAGGGGAGAATTCCAATGGCATAACTCCTTTCAACAACTAACTTATAGTTCAACAAAACGAACACCAAGAATTTGAAACTTAAGTTGTTGATGGGTATGAGGTCAACAAGTGTGGGGTAGATGAAAGGAGAAATCAAGGGTGCCAGAATGCATTCACAACATTGAATGTACTCATGTGAAAACAGAAAAGATGGGTGGCGTTGAGAGAGATAAGGGGAATGATGCCAGACGTATAATATTGATTAAGATGAACTATACTCATAAACTGACATGCTACATTGAAATCCCTTTCTAAACTACGTAAATATTTTTAAAAAAGACACAAAAGGAACAAAAATACATATTGTTCACTCACTTTTTCTTAATGTGTGTATTAACATATAATAATGATAATGATTTTGATGTGGTTTCCTTTGTATTTCATTTTATTTAAGGTATGTCTGACATGAATATTATTTTCATTTCCCAAACTTCTTTCAGGTTATTAAATGAAAACTATTCCTTCTCCATGCGCATCTTTTACCTTGAAGAAAACAGTTCAAGTCCCTGAGCCTCAATCTTCTTATTCTGTAATATTAATAGTATCACTTTGAGAGTCGTAAGTTTAGCTAAAACAGTACAATTAAGAGCATAGTTCAAGTAGTAGCGGGCCTGTCTAGAGTAAAATACCCTAACCTTACTTATGTAACTGTAACCCCTCTGTACACAATTGTTTACAATAAAAACAAAAATAAAAGAAATAAAATAGTATAATGAACATGTATTGTATATTGTTTGTGAACTTTATTTACCAGGCATCCAGACAGCAGTTGTGACAGGTGAAATCCTGGGATCCAAAGAGGAGGTAAAATTCCCACATTCAAATAGTTCCTGCCAATTTCTCACTTCATAACCATGACTGCAAGTCTTCAAAACATAGAGTCATATATTTAAAAACCTCTAAATCAGAATTTTCAGACAAGGTAGAGACAGGGAAAAATATTCGTAAACTATGTATGTATATATATACGATTTTTAAAATACAATATATACTTTTGAACTTTCTAAATGCAACAAAAAGAAAATGTTCAACCAGGGCTGGGAATATGGTGTAGTGGTAGAGGGCTTGCCTGGCATGCATGAAGTCCTGAGTTCCATTTCTCAGTAGCACATACATAGAAAAAGCTAGAAGTGATTATGTGACTCAAGTGGCAGAGTGCTAGCTTGAGCACAGAAGCTCACAGACAGTGTCCAGGCCCCGAGTTCAAGCTCCAGAAGTGGCAAAAAAAAAGGTTTTTGCCAAACTGGTTGATATAATTTTGCAAAGGATATTAAGCAAGAAGTAGTTTTCAAAGTCATTTCTTCATAGAGACCTTGGAGGCCTCTGATCACAGCTTCTGTATAAAGTTTTATTGGGAAAATGAGTTAGATAGTGATTCAATCACTTTCTATTAAGAAGGAAGGAAAGTTAGGACTGCCTGTAGTTGCCATTTCCCCAGAACACTTAGCTACACTACTAGGCCAGCAGCTTGTGAGGCCACTGGTCTGTGCTTGCAAGGATAATCTTTCTCCCAGATGTATGCACAGGTCAGAGTCTAGAAATTAAAATGCTGGATTTCTCTGCTATTTTGGTACACTGTAGCTGACAGTAATTCCTTTTAGAAGAAAGAATAAGTGTGCATCATTTGTTTTATTACTCAGGATTAACCAAGTTCTACTGTAGTAAACAAATTCCCAAACCCTGGTGGGTTAACATAGAAATATTCTCATTTACACGCAAGTTATTGCTGGCCTGCCCATCTTGCACAAATTTGCAATCCACACATGCCTCGGCCAGTTTGTTTCCACTAGTGTCTCTCATATCTCAATAGGAGGCATCTATGATCACATAGATGGTTATAACAAAACAAACTTTTCATTTCCTCAACTCAAAGGAGACAGTACTTTTGCTTCTGCTGGCTGCACTGATTTACCTAGTGGGTGTGATACCTGGACTGAATAAATTTTATCATTTCTTCACTCCATGGGATGCAATTATTTTCAGTAATAATCATAAAATGAAAAATGATAAATGTCAAGAATAAGTAAGAATAAATAAGTCTATAAGTTTTCTTCTGTATTTTTATAGTAAGCCTTTAAAGATAAGAAAAATAGTGAAAAATATCAAAGGAATTGGGAATGTGGGATATTTGTTAAAGTACATTATGTTAATATATGGATATGATTTATATAAACAATAAATATGCATACAAAAGAACAAAAATAAACCCAATTGAAACAAAAAATAGTACATTATGGAATCAAAATTATAACATTATGTTTATAAGTTTTAGAAAAAGGAGAAATTTCACTTACATATTGTTTTTTTCACAGGATTAAATTATAATTTTATGACAGTTCTTTATTTCAATATTTCTGCAAAATTGTCAATAATTCATTCAAAGTGATCTCATATTCATGTACAGCCTTTAGGAACTTGAATCATATAGTTTTTTTTCTTTCGTGTGAAGCAGTATATCTACTAAAATTCGGAAAAAGTGTAATAATAAGTTTGAAAAGTTTTCTGAAATCTACTCTCAAAATAAATTCTCACAATTACAATATATTCCATACTGTTACTTCTTCATAGATTTCAGTGGCCTTAAAGTTTACCCACAATAAAAATAAACATAACTAAAGTGTCTTATTATCTCCTCAAATGACAAATTTTTGGTAACTCAAGTTCTGAGTCTGTCTTTATTTTCCCTATATGTGGCTTATTTTTAATCATCTGCTCCAATGGAGGTGTATGTGGTTCCTCTAGTCTTGGACCTCGAAACTATTTGGTTCCAAATTCAGACTTTCTCTCCTTTGCAAAGTTTTGCAGAAGTTTATGGACATACACTGACTGTTTTAACTGAAGTTGGGCCACACCATTCTGTACTTCAGTTGGAAAGAACATTTTCAATCGTGTGTGTGTGTGTGTGTGTGTGTGAGTGCATGTGTGTGACTGTGTGTGTACAAGAAAAATTTGGGCATCTGTGTGTCTGGTCTCATTAAGTACAGCAGAAACCAGTAAAATAAGAGGATCGATATACATATTCAGTGCATAAGTTTATCTAAATAAGGCTAAAGGATATTGCCAAGGAAGTTTCAGGAAGGAAAATGAATTAAGTCATATCTTAGATACTGACAATGAATTTCTAGGGTTGGATCACTCCAAAGAATAAGGTGAATCCTATTGTAACAAGGCAAAATGTTGTAAATATACAGCAATGTAGTGTTTTATTTATTTATTTTTAATTATTTAATTCATTTATTTATTTTATTTGTGAACATACTGTACAGAGGGGTTACAATTACATGGGCAGGATAATGCATACATTTCTTACCAAGCATTGCAGCCTCCAACTTTGTTTATCTTTCACATCCCTTCCCAGCCTCCCCCCACCCAGTCCCAATCCTTCTCCCCCCCCCCCACCGCGCCGACATTGTAAAGCTCCTTTTGGACATGACAACTTGTACTTCTCATTGTTGCAACAGATCCACCTGTATCCTTAAACGACTTGTTTTTCAGCATCTCCTCCACAAGTTATACTGACATCAAAAGTAGTGAAAGCGGGGGTTATACTGTGGGGGAGGGACATAAAAAAGCAACAAAGAAATAATCTTATAAATGTGTTAGAAACACATGCATGAAAGAAAAAAACATTAAAATACATATCTAAGGGTTCATTTTCCTAACATCAAATTATCTGACCTTTTCCGCTTGACTCAT
>NW_012267305.1:5568450-5579963 GCF_000151885.1 Dipodomys ordii
ATATTTCTTGGACTTGTCTTGGATGGTTGTATGTTCTTTCTCTATAATATCTAGGCTGTCTTCAATCCCTGAGATTCGATCTTCTGCATGGTCTAACCTGATGTCAAGACTTTCTACTTTGTTTTTTATCTCTTTTCCTTCTAATTGGTTAGCTTTGATGGCTTCAAGTTCTTTGTTGAAGCTTTGTTTTAGATCTTGTATGAACTTCTTTACTTCCTTAATTTGATGTTCAGTGTTTATTCTCAGATCACGTATTTGATTGGTTATGGTTTCCTTGGACTCCCATTCCTTCTGTTGGGTTCCATTCAGCACTCCCTTTGTGGTCTCCCTGACTTCCTTCAGCTCTTTGTTAATGGATTCCATGAATGCCTTTAGTGATCTTTGTGTATTCTCTTCCTGCTCTCTCAATTCCTGTATTACTTTTTTATTAGTTTCCTCCCATTCATCGGATTCCTGTGGTTCTCTTTGAGTGTTCTCAGCCTGTTCACACCATTCCTGCCTTTCTCTTTGAGTATTCTCAAGCTGTTAGTGCAAATCCTGTATCAGCTTTTGAGTAGCTTCCTCAAGCTTATCATATTCCTGTATAAACTTTTGGAATGCCTTCTCTCTCTGCCTATCACCTTCATGCAGAGACCTTTGTATGCTTTCAATCTTTTGATTTATCATGTTTGCCAACAGTGTTTGTAGAGCTATTTGGGAATTCTCCTCTGGATTATTCATTATCTGTTCTGTCCCCTGATTATCAAGATTGGGAATTGAGATACCCGGATTTGCCATTTTTCTTGTGTTTTTCCGGCTTACTCTGCCCATTTGAGATGAAGATAGCACCAGTTTTGTGCTAGAACACTATCTTAAGGCAAGCATCAACCCAAGTCTGAATTTGCACAGTCAATACTCTATAGATACAATCTAGTTCAACCAATACATCTATTCAACATCAAACAACTATACGTTAATGGGCTAAGAATCACAAAGAAGAATTTCTAAGACCAGAAATTATTAGGGTTAGGGAGAGATGTGGGTAAAAAAATAGGAATAGATTGATGTGGGGAGGCTCAGGGAGAGTTAACTAAGTCTTAATCTCAAAGCAGGAAATAGGTTGGGTAGGATGAAAGTAGAGAGAGAGAAAAAAAAGAAAAGGAATGGGAAAAGAAAAGAGACCAGAAAAAATAGAAAGGTAGAAATTAATAAAATTATGTAGAATCGATAAAAATCTATTTAGATAAGAAAGTGAATTTATTGAGAGAAGGGGAGGGATATAAAGGAGATGTGAAAAGTTTAAAAATAAAAATGCTTAAAATATTATATAGGTCTAAAGGGGTAGTACTGCTATTAAGGAATTTACGACTTAGAGGTTCTGACTTGAGTAATAAATTTGTGGATTAAATGTGTACACAAAGGGGGATAGGGTCTATTAGTCAACTATGGGTTTATCTGAGGGTGTGCAGGACAAGAATTAAGTCACATAAAAAAGAATGAAAGAGAGGAGAAGGTGAAAAGGATAGGAAAGGAAGAAGAAAAAGATGAGAAGTTCAGTAGAGCTAAACAAAAAGATAATTTAAAAAGAAAAAAAAAGAGAAAGAAAACCAAAAAAGAAAGCAAAAACGCACACTCCCATATCCCCAAAATAAAAATTATAAGAGGAAAAGAAAGTTTCTGGAAAACAATTTTTTTTATCAAAAAAGGCAACGATTAAAGATTGAAAAAAGTTTTAGAAAAGAAAAAAAAAATTTATATAAGGTACCAAAAATAAAAACTAAAAAAAAAGAAGACGAAGAAGAAGAGAAAAATGAAAAACAAAAAACAGAAACAAAAAACTTCTTTGATTTTTTTTGGGGGGAGGAGTGGGAAAAATCCTGTATCTCCCTTGTGTCCGTAACCAGCCTCTTGTTGGAGTCTCTGGTCTGCTTGTGGTCCTGTGGCTTGGTTGGTTTCTTAAGTCAGTTTGTTCGAACAGGCAGTAAAATGCTCTGCTTTACCCAGGATTTGGCGATCCTCTTCCTAGGCTAGTTCATTGGGAGACAGATCTGCTTTGAGTATCACAAAAGAGGGGGATGCAGTGATGAAGCTAGGTTCTGGTAGCTTTTCCAGGGCTGGTTTGTGAAAACCTCACAGAGCCCAGCCTGGAGCCATTCTCAGGGTTTATGTTTACTGAATTTCAACTGCTTGTCGAGGCTGCTAGAGGGAGGGGCAGCCTCTGGCTCTGATTACCCATGAAGAAACCCACTCCTCAGGCTGGTGCCCGAGCTGGGTGACTTTTCCCTGGGTGGAGCTGAGTCTGGCAGGTCACGCCGCCATTAAGTTCTTGTGACCTGCTAAATGACTCGTTTTATTCCAAGGCCTGAGCTGGAGCTAGCAGCTCCTCCGAGCTTTGTCAGTATCCAAAATGGAGATCACCAGTGCTGGGTGGGGGAGCCGTGGCCTTCCCTCCTCTGCTCCCTGAGAAGGAGGGAGGACGTCAGGCTTCTACTCACGCTGAGTCTTTGTTCCTGGGTCGTCTCTGGTCTGCGAACTGCAGGATGAAGATGTCTGCTACTTGTCAGTTCTTGCTGGTGTTGAGTAGAATCCGCTCACCTGCTGCTTCTGGCTCCTTTGTCCTGGACTCTCTGTGGCTCAGGTATGGCGCCTGTGCTCGCCCGCCACAGCCACAGCTGCCGCCACCGCGGCTGCTGCTGACAAGGGCTCAGAAGTGTCTCCTTGCCTGGATTTTCCCTCTCTGTCCTATCTCTCTGTCCTGTGATGGCACACTTGGTGTAATTCTCTGACTTAGGACTGTTCACTGGAACTCTAAAACTGCTTTCTATGCGAGAGCTTACTTAGACTCCAGCTTCTCCTCCGCCAAATTCCCGAGAGACTCTCAATGTAGTGTTTTAAAAAAGTATTCGGTAAGAATTATCTGGGACAACTTGTTAACCATATCAATTACACATCATTTCCTAGAAATTTCCATTTTAGTAGTATTGTCATGAGCTGCAGCATTCTGCTTTAATAACTAATATATTTATCCTTATCTTCAGGCAGTTTTGGAGAATACAGTGAAAATGAGCAATTTTAATCAGTCAAACAACCCTGGAATGGCCTTCATGTTTAAAGGAAAACGAATTTAGGAGAGGTAGGAATTTCCAACTCTCAGGTCCTACCAAGTTTTTTAAGATTCAAATCAGATCCAGCATTCTTCACTCTGGCTCCAGTTAACCTGGCTTACTTGTCTTGAGAGGGTCTATGGTAGTAGGTGTAATTTCTTAGAGAAATAGGTAAAAGGACAGAGACCTGTGAGGCCTTATTTTTCTTTTTATTTAAATAAGTTTTTATTGTGAAAATACTGTATAGAGGGGTTACAATTACATGGTCAAGGTAATGAGTACATTTCTTATCAAGCATTGTTGCCTCCTCCTTTGTTTTTTCCCTCCCCTCCCTTCCCTCCCATCCTCCCATCTCCACAACTCTCCTCCCCGCCCCCCCACGCCTAAATTGTAAAGTTCATTTTTCCACACAGTGTTTTGCACATCTCATTGTTGCAATGGATCAACCTGTATCCCTATTTAAGCAATTTGTCTAGGAAGACATTCATTGTATGTCCAAAGAAGTCTCCAAATGATTTCCATGTGCCTACCATGCCTTCTAAATCAGTGGATCTGGAGCTCTTCTTTGATTTTGCACAGAATTATCTAGGTAATTTAAAAAGCTATGCCAAAGTAATTGCCATATAATTTTATTTTGTTGTTCTAAAGTTTGGGATGGGCACTAAAATAATATTAAGATTTTCCAGAAAATTTTTCTAGTCATCAAAATTTAAAACCAATCTCTTGGACTGAAACCCATTTACCTAGGGCCTCTTGTTGGGAGGTAATATTTGGGGTTTACAGTATAAGTGGGCAGGCATATGGTTGGTAGACTGAAACAGAAGGAAATATAGTCAAGGTTTCATTCGGACTTAGAAAAGATTGACATCAAGTGATGCAAATTGATCTTTACACAGTTCAAATTACTATTCTTGACTCAAAACTCTTGGGGTAAAGGGTCGGAAAAATGCCCAGCACAATATGTTACAAAAATGAATGAAATGTTAGAATCTGACACCAAAGGAAACTGGAATCCCTGGTAATGGTCAATAGAGGGTGGTATAATACAAGAGTCATGCATTCTGGATGCAAAGCAGGTATCCAAAGTGGGGACTTGGAATGACAATATACTGGTCTGTGTAATAAGGTTTTTTTTCACTTAAGATGATTCAGAAACAAGTAATAGAATACCAAAAAAGTGATGATACAACAAGGATATGCTGATCTCATTACAGGAATTTTAGAAGTAGGCAACTCCAAGTTAATTCAACTCTTGGATCTCAGGGCTCACTTGCTCTTTCATACTGTTATTCTATTTTTGTTACAAACATTATCACAAGATGTTTGTCAGAGTGGTAAGCATTGCAACCTTGAAAAACTGCATAAAAAGAGCAACTAAATTGAATATGAACCGGTCTATAGTTTAAAAAAAAACAGGAAAAATGTGTTGTGTTTTTGGAGTCCACAAGCTTAGTCCCTTGTATTTTACTAACCAAAATAAATGTATTAATTTAGAGGTCTGGGGCCATTTTTGAAATGACAGCAAATCCCTTGGGATATATACTATCTTTTCACATTGACAAATAAGTGGAGGAAAGGTAAGTATAGCATAATCTGGAAGTATAGCATAATCTGGATGAATTGAAAATGAGCTTAAAAAACTGGACAGTGATACTCTCAAGACACTATGTTGAAAACTAATTTCACAACTAACTGAGGAGGGAGTCAGGGGAGGGGAAAGTGAGAGGAAAACGAGGGCGGAGTAACGATGTTTGACAAGATCTGTACTTATTACCTTATGTGTGCAACTGTAAGCCTTCTGTACATCACTTTGACAATAAAACTAAATTCAAAAGGAAAGAATGGACATATATGAAAGGAAAAAAATGAGAATTTAACCTTCTTTATATCTTCCCAGCTTGGAAAATACCTGGTCTCAGGATCTGGATTATTTTCTCCAGTAATTACTGGGAAGAAACTTAATTATTACAGAGTATTGGGTGTTAGTTTTTATTAGTTGCCAACTAGAGTTCATATGAATGTATATAACAAACATTAAAGTGAGATGAAAGACTTGTCTTCAGAATATAAGAGGTTTGAAAGAAACAATTCAGCCATGTAGAGGACATTATATCTTTGATAATTTTCTTAACATGCATTAAAAGGTTTTCATTGTGATAATTCCATAAATGTTCAGTGTATGTTTTTAACTATTCTCCCTTAAATATACAGAGAGGTTAGAGGAGAGAGTTGAATCTTTTATTTTTAAGATGATTCTTAATTATAAAGTGATATGCTGGGGTCAACCACTTCTTTCTTTGCATGTTTTCTCAATGAACTTCTTATGGCTCTTAGAACCTCATCTGCTCGAGTCAAGTCTACAGATATCTCTTCATAGTGTGAAGAAAACTGATACAAAGCCTGAAGTGAGCTGTGGTATAGAATTTATGTAAAAGGGAATACAAAAAGTGTTCTGTGGTTTTGTATTTCTGAGCTAATTCCTAGTAGTATCAGCACTTTATATATTGCATTATGAGTATCTTATGTTAGGAAAATGGAGGAGAATGGAAAAGGAATAGGCCAGACTCAATTCTTAATGGTATAGGACTATTTATTGCCAGCATTGGGCACAGACGTTCTCATGGGTATGGATTTAGGGTCGGGCTTATATGGGTCTTAACAAGGGAACGTAGTTGTTGTTGTTGTCGGTCAAGGGGCTTGAACTCTGGGGCTAGGTGCTGTCCCTCAGCTCTTCAGCTCAAGGTGAGCACTCTACCACTTGAGCCACAGTGCCACTTCCATTTTCTGAGTGGTTTATTGGAGATAACAGTCTCAAAAATTTTACTGCCCGGGCTGGCTTTGAACCACAATCTTCAGATCTCACCCTCCTGAGTAGCTAGGATTACAGGCCAGCGCCACTAGCACCTGGCTTGGGAACAGAAGTGTGTTTGTTTGTTTATTTTTTTAATAGGCTATAGTTTCTTGGAAGCCAAGGGCAGTGTGATTAACTAGACCCAGAATGGAATGTTCTGCCTGAGGTGTGGGGGCTTTCAGTTAAGTCAGCTTTGGAGTGATTTGTCTGCAGACCTGCCTGTGTATGGGAGTGGTCACCTGGTGTTTTGCTTGACATGAGTGAATAATACAGGAGTCAATCCTTCATATTCCATCTTTAGATACTTAAATAATTTGGCTTAGAAGTGGGAGGTAATTTCTTCATATTGGATTTTGCTAGGAAATGTACTTAATACCTTACTCATGTAACTGTAACCCCTCTGTACAGTATCTTTACAATAAAAAATTTAAAAAATCCACAAATCTTCTCTAACTACAAGAATAATAAACTTCTATCTTCTTAAAAAAAGATTGGGCAGGAAGAGGAGACTGGTAAAGAAGTTGGCTACTTTCTGGCTACTTCCTACTGACATGGAGTGTTGGGGAGTTACTGGGGCTGGATTCTTCAGGGTCCAGATCTGGGCTGGGCAAGGCAGGGTGGTATAAGTAAATCCTCCAATTGCCTACAGTAATAGGATAGCTTTGATCTGTTCCAAAATAGTGTACTGAGTAAGGGTTGTTATCCTGTTAGAGAAACCTTTGGAAAAGATTAAACAAACAGGGTCCAAGGAGGGGGAGTAAGAGGATGGCTGTTAAGGTTCCTAATAGAGCGGCCAGCAGGGTGACCACTGAGAGGGAATCCCACCAGGATGTCTATTTGAGTAATTCCCATCATCTATTGAGATGTCTCTGTAATTAAGTTGAGGTCAGGCAAAGAGATGACAAGGTGGTAGGAGTGCTTGATATGAACAGACAGGAAAACACACTCTGGGAACAAGCCAGAAAAGTACCATTTGGGGCATAACCCCATTTGTAGCCCATTACAGGGAAGGAGGAATTTCCGTATGACTGGACTGGGGATTGGAAGGGAATGTGTAGGGTTTCTGTGCCTGGGTTGGAGAGAGAATGGTGGACAGGTTAAGAATAACCAGTCATAAACTAGGGCTGTATTGGAGTTGTTAAGGGCCTGGTGAGAAGCAGTAATCATAAGAGGTAACAAAGACATGGATGTAAGTTGCTGGCACTTAGAAGGTAGAAAGTCATAGACATTAGATAGGCATGATTATTAACTATTTTCTTTTGATCTCCTGGATCTGGTTAATTTTGAAAGGGCTGGGACATTGTGGTTCAATTTAGGATCAGACATCATTCCTTCTTGCTCCTCTTTATGATCCCTCATTGCCAGGACTAGCTATGTCCCCAGGGATCTAGGTGCTCTCCTGGATGGCTTGTCTCAGTTGGCATCTTGTGTCCATCATCTTCAGCCTTGAATTCAGGGCCTGGGCTCTGTCCCTGAGCTCTTTTACTCAAAATTAGCATTCAACCACTTTGAGCCACAGTGCCACTTCCAGCATTCTTGAGCCACGCTTCCACCCTGGTTCTTTGCTGGTTAATTGGGCAATGGAGTCTCAAGCATGTTTCTGCCTGGACTGGCTTCAAACCACAGTCTTCAGATCAAATGAGTCTTTACCAACAGCCACTTTAAATGAAGCATCAAGGAGATCAATAAAAATAGTCTTTAAGCATCTTTACTTGGAACTTATTAAGAGTCAAAGTTACATCTGACAAACTTGGAAGAATCATCTGTCCCTGTGTGGGCCTTCCTGTAATTGCTACAGAAGACCAAATCTGTAAACCATTATTAGTAAGGGCCTTATGCAGGAGATCAAAAGGCCTGGGAGAGAAGAGAGGGAATAGTAAGCATGGAGGACTCCAGTAGTAGAGAAGCCTTGGAAAGAGAGGAAGGGTAGGAAAAGGCTCAATAAGAGGCAGTCAGGAGGCAGGTGTCCCCTTGGTAGAGGGGACCCAGTTATTCCTGGTGCTCTTCCTTTCCCAGGTATTCAGCACCATATGTTAGCAAAATGGAGGAAAACAGAAAAGGAATAGACTAGACTCCATTATCAATAGGGTAGGATTGTTTATTTCCAGCAAGGGCCACAGACCTTCCCGTGAGTATGGAGGTTATGCAAGGGGGTTGATTTGGGGTAGAACTTGTGTAGGTCTTAACAAGGAAGCAGAAAATATAAAATAGGCATTGGTCTTTTAGAGGTCAGGCCAAGAATGGAGTGCTCCACCTGGGTTGGGGGCCAAGAGTGGGTGCTAGGTTATGGTCTCTTGGGGGCCAAGGGTGGTGTTCTTGGCCAGGCCTAGAATGGAATGCTCTTCCTGGGGTGTGGGGGCTTTCAACTAAGTCAAAGTCAGAGTGACCTTCCTGCAGACAAGCAGGAGAGCAAGCACTGGTGTTTTGCTTGACCTGGGGGAATAAGGTGGAAATCAATCCTTCATTTTCTACTATATGTTTTGATTCATCCTACAAATGAGTAGAGTTTGGTACTCTTTTATAGTTTTGTTTATTTTTCTTGTAAAGGTGATGTACAGAGGGTTACAGTTACATAGGTCAAATAATGAGTTCATTTCATTTTGAACAGTGGCACATCTTCACTTTCTCCTGACTTCTCCCCTTCAAAGTTGTATAGTTCATTTCTAACATAGTGTTTAGTGAGTATCACTGCTGAATTTGCTCCCTTTTTCCTCACTGTTTCTGTGCTCCCCCTTACCTTCCCAAATCTGATAAACTTCCATACGAGACATTGTTATTTTTTGCTGAACTTGCAGAGAACAGTGTAAATGACCCTTTCAAATTAAATATGAATGAAATGTACTGACTTCCTGATCTTAAACATGGCTGGAGTTGTGTGAGGCTTATCATTTCTAAGAGCACTTAAATCCATGGTGTCATTGATTTTTGTTTAGAGAATATGAATCATATATTCCATTTCTCCCAAAGCACATCCTGTGAAATTATGTAAAATCTTATCATGGTTTTCAATAGATGGGTAATTATGCTGTCGATATATGTTAAAATCCCTGAAAAGTTTTACCACAGGATAAGCTTATAATTCTATACTGTATTTGCTAATATATTTAAGAAAAGACTACCTTTTTGGTCACAATTCTTGAAATAAGTCTTCTTGTATCAAATTTTGAGATATGGTAGAAATGGTGCACTGTTTGATATGTAGAAAAATTGGAGGAAAATTTTAAATGGTCAAGCTTGATATCAGTCCTAGGGAAGTGAAGGGACAAAATAAGCAAAGTGTTGGTGACAACAGTAATCATTTAAAATAATAATGATTCCAGCAAAAGTTTGGACACCTTTCACTATGAAGAGAAAATGAAGCTAACATAAACAAGAGTTTAAAAGGATACTAATTAGATATAAATCAGTTAAGAATTTGACATTGATCAAGATAGATTATATTCATAAACCAGTTTCTTAACTGGCAATTTCCTTTGTAAACTACTTAAAGATATTAATAAAAAATTAAGAAAAAATAAGGCAAAATGAATTTGTGCTTTATTATACAACTGTATTATGGAAGTCTTTGTACAAATGTTCCCTAACTTATGACAGTCTAATGTATAATTTTTCAAGTTTTTGATGGTGGAAAGCAATATACATTCAGTGCAAATCATATTTTGAATTCATTTCCCAGACTAGCAGTATGAATTTTCTCCTGTCATGGTGCTACTAGGGGCAGTCAACCTCACAATCACATTAGTAAGCAACACATAGTCCATAGCAACTGTGTTTCTAAGCTGTCATACTCAAGAAGTTAAGTATAGTACATGCATCATTCACTTTGATATTTTCAACTAATTATATTTTCAACATATGTTACTTTTATTAGGACATAACCTCATGATAGGTTGAGGAACACCTAGACGATAATGTGCACCAGCATGCTACATGGATTGCTGTAAAATCTATTGATAAAGTGATACAGTGGTCCAAGTGAAAGCTTATGGGGCATGAATGTAGATGGTGGCAATTGACTGAAGAGGAAAGTCAAGTTAAAAGAATTACTATAGCTGGGCCCCGGTGGCTCACACCTATAATCCTAGCTACTCAGGAGGCTGAGATCTGAGAATCATGGTTCACAGCCAGCCTGGGCAGGAAACTGTGAGACTTATCTCCAATAAAACCCTAGAAAAATGGAAGTGGTGCTGTGGCTCAAGCGGTAGAGCACTCACCTTGAGGTGATGAGCGCAGGGAAAGCACCCAGGCCCAGAGTTCAAGCCCCATGACCAACAACAACAACAACAAAAAGAATTACTATAGAAGTGAAATTAGCAAATCTTGATGATCAATTTTACATGGAATGTATATGGGGTTTCTGAAGAAGCCTTTGAGGAATCTTTTGGGGGTATTAACTAATGAAAAATCCCAAATGCATTAGATATAGATCACATCACAAGCTTGTACAAACTTGTCATGGATGCCCATAAATACAGTCATAATATTCAATGTATATCCTGAGAAACTAGGAAAATTTGCAAGGAACATGGGGTTTGGAGGGATGAGTGAGATTGATGAAAGGTATGCTATTGATGAAGATACAATGCACTTATAAAATGACATGTTGAAAAGTCACCCCTTTGTACAACTATTTAAAGATAATTTTGAAAATGTCATATATCTCCCTTGTTAACCCAGGTTAAAGGGGTTGTTCTGGTTTTTACTTGAGAACTCCAAAATATGTCACAGTTCAGGGATGTTGTATGAGCGATGGCTTTTAAGTTTGAAATGCTCTTCTGCCAGACATCATCATGGCCTCCTCAATTGTTAAAATCCAGGATTCTGCTTAAAATGGACACTACTGTAAGCTCTCTTCTGAATGTCCTGTCCATAATAAGAACTCCTGCATCCTTATCCACTCTTTTATATTATTGAGATAAGTTTTTAATATCAGCAAATTTGCTATTACTAAACTTCATGTTTCATTTTTAGCATATTTACAATAATGTGCAAGAATTACTATTATTAACTGTACAAATAAATTTATCACTCAAAAAGGAGAAACCCATACCCATTATGAGTAACTCCCAATTTCCCCATACTTCAGCTTCTAGTAACCACTTTTGTAGATTTACCAAACCAGGACCTTTTATATACATGGAAAGAAGTAGTATGTGCTCTTTGTTTTTTAACTTCTTTTTTTTTTTCGTTCTTTATTTTCCAGTCATGGGGCTTGAACTCAGGGCCTAGGTACTGTCCCAGAGCTTCTCTTGCTCAAGACTAGCACTCTACCAGTTGAGCCACAGTGCCACTTCCTGTTTTTTCTCTGTATGCGGTACTGAGGAATCAAACCCAGGGCTTCATGCATGTGATGCAAGCACTTTACCACTAAGCCACATTCCCAGCCCTTTGTTTTTTAACTTCTTTATGTAATGTCCATTCATTGTATTTTAAGTACCTCATTTTGTTTTAACTAAAGAATAATATTCTTTATTCTTTTTTTTTTTTTTTGGGTCCGGTCATGGGGCCTGAACTCTGGGCCTGGGCACTGTCCCTCAGCTCTTCAGCTCAAGGCTAGTGCTCTACCACTTGAGCCACAG
>NW_012267305.1:5580013-5590087 GCF_000151885.1 Dipodomys ordii
CTGGGCCTGGGCACTGTCCCTCAGCTCTTCAGCTCAAGGCTAGTGCTCTACCACTTGAGCCACAGTGCCACTTCCGGCTTTTTTCTTTTTGCTTAAGTGGTGCTGAGGAATCGAACCCAGGGCCTCTGGCATGCAAGGCAAGCGCTCTACCACTGAGCCACCTTCCCAGCCCTAAAGAATAATATTCTATTGTATGGAAAGTCTACATTTAATAAGGTGCTCCTTAGTTAATAAGTGTATGTGCAGTATCTGCTTTTTGCAATTATTAATAATCTCTTTATAACTATTTAAAATTGACTTATAATAATGTATGTTTTCAAAATTTGAGTATATATCTGGAAATAGACTAAATGAGTAATATACAAATGCTGTCCTTAAACTGTCTTAAAAATTGCCAAATTGTATTCCAAATCATCTATACCATTTTGCATACCAATTGCCAATGTAAGAAGATTGCAAAATGTCTTCACATCCAACTCAATACTTACTGTTTTCTGTTTTGCAATTATTATCATCTACTGTGTGAAGAAAGGTACATCATTTTCACACTGATTTGTGTTTCTCTAGTGACTAGTGATGTTGACCCTCTTTTCAGGTACTTAACATATATTTATATATCTTCTTAGAAGCAGCATTTATTGAAGTCATTAGCTCATTTTATCACTGAGTTGTTATTGTTCTGTTGACTTGTCGTAAGAGTCTTGTCTATATTCTGGATTCTAGTTTCTCTTCAGATACACCTTTTGTTTATGCCTAAGGTCTATAAGGACAAAGACACATTCAGTGAATATAGCAGAGAGTATACCTGCAAAGGGAAATCATACTGTTTATTATGTTGTGACAGATGTTTAGAATACTTTTCAGGTTATTTAATGATATTCAAAAAGCTATAGCCAGATTTCTTCTGTATAAACAACAAAATGCAAGGTAACAAACAAATAATATTTGTATGGTTGAAGGCACTGCCTTAGGGGGTAGACACAAATCAGATCTACAAAACCTTCTATGTTATGAACCCAACAATCCCTCTAGTAGACCTCATTTTTCACTTCTCTACTTGATTATTTCCTTCTACTTCCAGTGGCTCATTACTATTCTTTAAATATTCCATGCTTGCTCCCATCTTGAATACTTGCATTCCATATTCTCTTTGTGTAATCTTCTCTTCTGTCACTATGTGCTTACATAAAGAGATCACTCCCTTATTGTCTTCTGATATCTACTCAAAACTCCTTCCTCATCTAGTGTTTTATAACCCTTGACCACTTTATTTTGGTTTAATACATATCATAACTCGAGCTACAGCACCACTTCTGGCTTTTTCTGCACATGCGCTGCTGAGGAATCGTACCCAGGTTCTCATGTATGCTAGGCAAGCACTCTACCACTGAATCACCTTCCCAGACCATCCCCACCTCAATCTTAAGAAACACAGTGAACTTCTCTCAGTATACTGGAAAATAATTCACATCATATAGATGTAAAAAAAAAACAGTCTGTGTTCAAACCCAAGCTGTTGATTTTTGTAATTTATATATGGTACTAACTCCACCATATTACCAAACATTTCTGAAATATGCCATGGAAAAATAGGAAAGGTGGATCTGTTTAATTCCACATTGAAGTAGGTATTTCTAATATATAACAGGAATTTCTATTATAAATAGAAATTCTAATCTAATTATGATTTCAGCAATTATTTATCATGGAAAATATGTATGACTTATTTGGAGTCTGCAGACTTTTTTCAGGAATAAAGTTTATTTTGTATGTTTTATTTTTTGGTCGTCGGGCTTGAACTCTGGGCCTGGGCACTGTTCCTCAGCTCTTTAGCTAAAGGCTAAAACTCTACCACTTGAGCCAAAGAGCCACTTCTGGTTTTCTCATGGGCTTTCCTGCCTGGGCTGGTTTTGAACCACGATCCTCAGAGATCAGCCTCCTGATTAGCTAGGATTATAGGTGTGAGCCACCAGCACTCTGTAGTAATAGGTTTTTTTAATCTTTACAAAATTTGTTCCATATTTACTGAAAAGGTTGCATTTAACTTTTTCTAGTGATATAGTTGCCTATAATAATAAAATTTAAGCATTGTATAATCCTTGCCTTTCAGGACTTAAAAACTTCATTATGCAAATCACAAAACTCAGCAGCATATAATTTCATAAATATTATACACAACAGATGATACCAAGTATGGGTGAGAATGAAACTTGAAATGATGAAATGCAGTAATGGTGCTCACTAGACACTGTTGGAAATGAGCTAAACAATGTGGAGGGAAAAGGGGAAGGAGGGGTAAAACAGAAAATGAGGGAAGGAGTGACACAGTTCAAAATGAAATATACTCATTAACTGATGTATGTAACTGTACCCACTGTATATCCCTTTTATGATAAAAATAAATAAAAAGAAAGGAAAAAAACAAGCAAGAAAGAAAACAAGAAAATGAAGTAGTACTGTTATTTCTCAAAATATTAAAAAGAACCAAATGATTGTTTCCAGGGATTAATGCAAAAGATATGAAAAAGTCATTCTTTGATACAAGATGAGTTAAGTTCCTGAGCTCTGTAGCACGACATTTTACCTGTAGTAAATAGTACTATGTTATATGCTCGTAATTTTAAGAGGGTAGGGTTCATATTATGTTTTTAACAACAAGAAAAGATATTGCAAATGTTATACACACTATTTGTTTTGTTGTTTTCACTTGGTAATGATTTTAATTTGTATATTAAAATCTGTCTATAGAAGAAATGTACTTTTTGGTATTATTTTATGTCTGGTAAAACTTGATATAGAAATTACTTGAGGAGCTGCTTCCCCTTTCTTATATATTGTTATGTTTCATATATCATGAACATTAGTTCTTTAAAAACTGTAAAACAGAGTTTCTTAGTGTTAGTAATTGTGAAATTGGGAGCTAGATAATTTTTGGTGGGTTGTTCTTCTGTATAGTGTTGGATGCCAAGCACCATTCTTGGCCTCTACATACTACATGTCATTATTACTACTTCACTTCAGTTTGGGATAACCAAAATGTCTATAGACATGGCCAAGGTGGGGAAGGAAGGGATAGTGGGACAACAACAAGGAAGAAAGGGAACATGTAACAATGATTTACAAGTAATGTAGTCATTGCCTCATTGTACTCATGTAACTGTAACCCCTTTGTACAAAATCTTAACAATGATATAAAACTTGTTTTTTTTTCTTTTTTGCTATTGTTTTTAATGTATCTAAAGTGTACTATGTTATTTTTTTGTTTCTCTTGTGTGTTCTTCCCCCATGGTATAACCCCTGTTTTCACTGTATTTGATGTCAGTGCCCTACATCTTGTATATACATTTTTCTAATTTGGGGAAGGGAAGGGAAATAACAAAATGCTGAAGCAAAGACACAGGTTGACCCATTGTAGCAATGAGACGTATAACACACTATGTGGAAAATGAACTTTACAACTTGGGTGGGGAGGGAGTAGTTGGAGAGGTAGGGAGGGAAAGGATGGTATGGGAAAATCAAAGGAGGAGGTAACAATGCTGGATGAGAAATGTACTAATTACCTTACTCATGTAAATGTAGCCCCTCTGTACACTATTTTTACAATAAAACATAAAATAATAATAATAAATAAAATGTTTCTCTTATTTCTGCGCCTATGGTGAGGTAATACCTATAGTTTGAGAGCAAAGGGCAGAGCACAGATACTCCAAGGTGACCTAGTTTGTGTGATTCTTGCTTCTCAAATCTCCCATCAAGTCCCAAGATTGTCATCAAATTTATAAATCTAGTAGATCAATTTTTGATTAGGTAGCCTTCATGATCAAATCACTTCCCAAGATCTAATCAAGTAGTGTCCAAACCTTTAATACAAGAGCTTTGAAGGGACATATATCATAACTAGACAATAACTTAAAATTTTCTAAAAGTTCCAAAAAGAAAAGTAAGGCAAGTATGGGAAGATCTTGAAAATCATTTAAATTTTAAGCTGATTTATGAGTAATGGGAATATGTCAGGTGGGAGGAATAAAAGAAATAAAGCTGTAAAATTACAACTCAAATATTAGTCTCTTTTTATATTTGAAAGAGAAAAGCACAATTGTGAAAAATCTCTATGAGTGACAGTATGTATGTGTGCTATATGAAAATCAGGACATAAAAATTGTTAGAGGGCAAAAACATCAAAGTCCGTTTTCAATCATATTTATTCATTATATTTCTATACATATCATGCACTTTTCAACTCTCCTTTTCCCTTTATGACTGCTCTTTTCTTGAGGTCATGCATTCATTTACATAACTGGAGGAATTCTTCTGGTGCCTAAAGATATCTGGTCTAAATGTCAAAAAAAATTTTCCACACCCTTTAGCATAAACGTAATGCTCATTGTACATACATTTCCTAAATCACTTTTATGAGAAATAGCAGGTCTCCCTTTGGGCCCCTATGATTCTTGGCATAATTCATTTTCCTGCTAGGCAGTTCACCAATGGGCAAAAAAGTGGAGTCAAGGTCAAGATCACTGAAGAGAGAAAGATCAAAATGATAATGTTGTGAAAAAGATCTGAGCTAGAGGTTTGGCTTCCCTTTACCTCTCTAGCAATTAGAATTGCTTGTCTTGTTCTCTGGACATCTGTGCACTGCATTTCAAGTCACCTTTTGTACTGTTGCTTCCAAAATTGTAATGTGACTTGTTTAATTATTTCCCTGTATTCCTATTCTTAAGTAGAATAGCTATGTGATGTTGTACCTTGTCAAATTGCAAGAGTTCCAGCTTTGTTGTGGAACCATAGGTGTTATTAAAATTAGGCCAGAAAGAGATCTACTCAAACTACCTTTTACTAGGGGAAACTGGGATGAAAAGCACAAAAGTAATCAGAGACTTGTGTCAAGAGCTAAAACCACTTAGTGTACCATTTAACAATTTTACGAATATGTCCCATACATAGTCATTGTGGGGTGGACTGATGTTCTCAGTATGCAAAAAGTTCCTAGTGTTACACAAGCATTCTATCTTATTGTATAGTTGATATACAGAGGGGTTACAGTTACATGAATCAGGTAAAACCAGGACAATTCTTTTTGAACCATGTCTCCACTTCCATTGCTCTCTCCCATTCTTCCCTTCCATCCCCACCCATAAAATAGCCAGTTCATTTTCCACATAGTGTCTCATAAGTATCATTGTTGTATTTGTTCATCCTTATTCTACCTTTAATGTGTCCACTATTACCCTCCCAAATACAAAGTAACAACACAAAAGGAAAAGAAAACTAAAACAGTAACAATAGCAACTAAAGAATATCTCTTAGCTATGTAAATAATGCTGCAATAAACATAGTTGTGCTGGTAGCTTTAGATATGGTCTTTTTTGTGATCATTTGGATAAATGCCCAAAAGTGGAATTGCTGGGTCATAGGGGAGCTCTATCTAGAGGATAGAGGAACCTCCATACTACTTTCCAAAGTTGTTGAGCAAGTTTACACTCTCACCAACAATGCAGTAAGGTTCCCTTCTGTCCACATCCCCTCCAGCATCTGTTGTTATTAGAGTTCTTGATTCTAGGCATTCTAACTGGGATGAGGTGGTATCTCAATTTTGTTTTGATTTGCATTTCTTTTATGGCTAGAGAGGTTGAACATTTCTTCATGTATTTATTGGCCATCCTTCTTTCCTCTTCAGAGAAGTTTCTCTAAGTCTTTAGCCCACCTATTTACTGGGCAATTGTTTCTTTGAGGATTTGTTGTTGGGGGATTTAATTTTATGAATTCCAGGTATATTTTAGATATGAGACCCTTATCTGTTGTATGGCTAGTGGAGATCTTCTCCCAATCTGTGGGCTTTCTATTGGTCTTGCTAGCTATGTCCTGTGCCATGCAGAACCAATCCAGATGTCCCTCAGTAGATGAATGGATCAAGAAAATGTGGTATATATATGCAATGGAATTCTATGCTTCCATCAGAAAGAATGACATTGCCCCTTTTCTTAGGAAATGGAAAGACTTGGAAAAAATTATAATAAGTGAAGTAAGCCAGGACCAAAGAAACATAGGTCCCATGGCTTCCCTTATTTGCAATAACTATTATATGTCTGAGGCAAGCAGAAAATGTCAGATAAGTTGATATTAGGTAAAATGAACCCCAAGATAAGGACTCAAATGGTTTTTTTCTTTCTTCCTATTGTTTGTAACATATTTATAAGATATTTCTTTGTTGCTTTGTATGTCCCTCCCCCACGGTATAACCCCTGTTTTCACTGTATTTGATATTGGCATAATTTGTGGAGGGGAAGGGAAAAATGAAATTGTTTAAGTAGGGGTACAGGTGAATCCATTGCAATAATGAGATGTATAAGACATTATGTCAAAAAACAAACTTTACAACTTTGGGGAGGCATGGAGTGGATGGGGTGGGAGATGGAAAGGGATGATAAGGAGAAACAAAGGAGGAGGCAACAATGCTTGATAAGAAATGTACTCATTACCTTGCTCATGTATTTGTAACCCCTCTGTATGTTATATTCACAATAAAAAAAGAATATCTCTTATTTGCTTTTCTTGGAGTCCATTTCATAGAATATTTTGTGTGATCATCTGTCTATTGCCATTGAGCCTTTGTCCACCACTCCTATTCATAGCCTCCTTTGGCCTCTGTATGTTAATGCCTATGGTCCTATATAATTTATCATATCCCAGTTTTATTAATTTTAGTCAATAAATGTGGTGTAGATTTATATGTACATTCTAATTAGTACAAATGAGAGAAAACATGCAGACTACATTTCTTTGGTTCTGGCTTACTTTGCTTTATATAATATTTTCCAAGACTTTCCATTTCCTTACATATGGTACCATATCATTTTTCCAGATGGATAAGTAGAATTCCACTATATGGATACTGTGGAAATATTACAGGAAGGTGAAGGGGAAACTAAGCCTTCTAGGCACAGAGTAAAACTTCCAAAAGAAAGATCCAGAATCACAACAAATCAAAGAAAGACTGGATACATGGGATTGTATCAAACTGCAAAACTGCATAGCAAAGGATATAGCTAGTAAGAGATATAGAAAGCCCACAGAATGGGAGAAAATCTTCACCAGCTATACATCAGACAAAGGCCTCATATCTAATGTATACATTTTGCTCAAAAATTTAAACCCCAAAAATATGAACCTTCATAAACTCATCAACCCAATCAATAAATGAGCTAAAGGGCTAACGTGAGATTTCTCAGTTGAAAAAAAGAATGACCAATAGACACATGAAGAAGTATTCAACATCTCTGGCCTTAAAAGAAATGTGAATCAAAACAACATTGAGATTCCACCTCACTAAAGTTAGAATGGTCATTATCCACAACAATTAACAATAACAAATGCAAGCATGGATGTGGCCAAATGAGAACCCTATGATACTGTTGTTGGGAATTTAAACTTGTTCCACTACTCTGGAAAGCAGTATGGAGGTTCTTTTTTGTATGTTTTTTTATTGTAAAAATGCTGTACAGAGGGGTTACAGTTATGAGCAAGGCAATGAGTACATTTCCTATTGAGCATTGTTGCCTCCTCCTTTGTTTTCCCCCTATCATCCCTTCCCTCCCACCTCCACAACCACCCCCTCACCCCTGCCCCCCCGCTCCCCCAAAGTTGTAAAGTTTGTTTTCAACATAGTGTTTTGTACATATCATTGTTACAATGGGTCAATCTGTGTCCTTATTTAAACATTTTGTTTTTTTCCCTTCCCCTCCCAGAATTAGAGAAGTGTATATACAAGATGCAGGGCACTGACATCAAATACAGTGAAAACAGCGGTTAGTATGGAGGTTCTTTAAAAGACTAAGCATAGAAATTTCCTATGACCCAGTAATTCCACTCCAACTTGGCCAAACTAAAGCCACTAGCACCACTATGTTTATTGCTGCATTGTTCACCATAGCCAAGATGTGGAATCAACCTAGTTGTACCTCAGTGGATTGAAAGGATCAAGAAAATGTGCTACATAGAGGGGGGGACCAAGATGGCGACGGGGCAATAAGGAAACGCCACAGCTCTCTCCAACCAAAAAGAGAGTTCGAGTTCCAACGCTTAATCTCCCCAAGAGACTGACAACAACCAAAAGATGAACACTCAGAGAAAAACCAGAGGCGGAAAATAACAAAAAAAGAAAGAGAGGAAAAGAAGAATTTCAGAACAGAGAAAAGCGAAGACCCGTCCACCAACCTTTACTGGCCGCATGGCAGTGTGCCAAGCCGCAGGCCAGCCAGCCCGGCGGGGGCTGCCGGAGCCCCAGAGATGCAGCGGGCTGCTTGCAGATCACCAGGTACCGGTTTGCAGAACAGCGGATCGCCAGGAACAGAGAAACCTACCAGCGGGAGTCTCCACGAGGATCCCACCCCCACCCCTCACTCTCCACCGGAGCAGAGAGGCTCCATCCTGCCAAAGCCGCTGGGCACCAGCAGCGTGACAAAGGGACTTGTCGGCAGACCACCCGCCCGATCGTGATCACAAGATCACAAAGACCCGGCGGGGGATGCCCGGGTCCCAGAGGCACAGGGGGCTGCCTGCAGATTACAACCCGCGAAGAAGCCGCCTGAGCGTGGACACCTTTGACCCGACAGCTTCGACAGAGGCAGAGACAGAAAAGAATCACACAGAGCCACCACCGCCCAACCCAGCCCGCAACCACCCCAACTGAACTCGGATTGCAACAACAACTGATGACCTACACCACACAGAAACAACCAGCACCAGGGTGAGTACCCCACAGGGGACAGTGTATCCCTCAAGGGAGACCAGAGCTGGAGGGAATCCCCAGACCCTTACCTAGACTCCGTACCCCAACACCCGGACCACAGGACCCACTAAAACTGGGAACTGTTCGAGAGCTCCACCAGCCCGTGGAGCACATTCTGCTTGCCAGGCCAGAGCAAGAGAGCCCCTAAAAGGGAGCTTAAATGCCCAAGCCAGGAACAGTGCCCCTGGGTCAAGACTACCAACAGTAGAAGAAATTTGAACTGTGTCCCCCAGGCTGCATAACCTAGGTGGTATACACATCAGCACAGGCCTAATGAGCGCGCTCCAGGCTGCATAACCTAGGTGGTATACACATCAGCACAGGCCTAACGAGCACCCTCCAGGCTGGGGCCGGAACCAGGCCCGGGGATCCGGCGCCTGAACAACACAACCAACTCCTTCCAACTGAAGTAAAAAGCTGAGCATACGCCTCAACAGAGGGGAGAAAATCAGGAAACAACACTCCTCGGGAAGAACGCCTGTGACAACAAAAGACCTGGAGGCCCAGGACAAGAGAAGCCCAAACCCCACCAAAACTCCACCCATATACCCTAGGCTGGGAATTGGGCAACACAGGCTGCCAGCACCTGATAGTAAGCAGGAGCTCAGGCTGTTAAGCTGGCTCAACAATAGAGTGATAGTCTTGGATGTATGAGGCCCTGGATCTGATTCCTCAGCATCACAAAAGCAAAAAGGGTCAGAAGTGGTGCTGTGGCTCAAATGGTAGGGTGCCAGCCTTGAGCTGAAGAGCTGAGGGACAGCACCTAAACCTAGAGTTCAAGCCCACAACCAGCCCAAAACAAACAAACAAAAACACACCAGGAGCCCATAGCAGACTCCAGTATTTGGGAGAGTGCATCCAGAGCATCTGATCTTCACAAGAGCACCCATAGTACCAAACACAAGCAGTCTAGGCTGCTCAACCCTTCCAAAGGCGGGAATTGCCAGCAATCTACAGCAGAGAGCTGAGAATCTTAAGTAAGTAGAATAGCAGCTGGAAATAGGCTCCCAACAGAACCCAGATCAGGCACAGACTCTCTCTACCAATACAGAATCAGCAACCAAGCAAAGACAGACACACCAAAACAAAATTGAAGAGCAGTCTCCTGAACTCCCATGCAAAAATCACAGAGAAAAATCACAAGGTTTACCACAACCCAGGACAGCAAGCTCACCTCAAAAGCCAGCAACCACGCAGGGGAGAGCCCCAGTGGGAGCAAAGCAGGAATGGAAGACAAAAGCTACATCCAAGGGTTGCTGGAGGCAATGACTCAAGAAATAAAG